>NC_051177.1:65507828-65551559 GCF_013339695.2 Rhipicephalus sanguineus | reverse complement strand
CAAGACCAGACAGTGGTATTCGTCAAACCCTCATTACCCTCCCATGCCAATTTTGGTTACACTGAGTTAAAGGCCAATCCGGCGATTTTTTGGCCATGTAAAAGTAATGGTGCTTTTATGTTCCTGAGACGCGCCTGTTACGGGCCCGATAGCAAAAATACTCGGCAAATTGGAGATAATTTTAAATAAGCAAAAAAGCGCAACACCGAAATCGAAAACTCAACCGAGTGTACGGTCTACGTATGACGTAGACGTTGGTACGAACGAACCGGAAGTCGTGCAAGGATTCCGGTCACGCCGGCGCGGAGTATGAAAACTGTGACAGCCGGGACGACCAGCGAAGCGCCGGCCAAACGAACGCTGTCTGTCGCCTTGTGCACAGCAGACGCTCGCTGTAGCGGCCGAAGCGCCGAAGTTAGCGGTGCCCTCGGCTGCGTCACTTCCGCCGCCTTCCCAATACTGACGTCACAGACGCAATGTGCCAATAATTGTGGGAAGCCAGGAGGGAGTTTGCAGACAATTTTTAAAATTCATTTGGAAACAATCTGCGCATGTCTCAAGCCTGTAATTTGGCATAAATGACGGAAACGTGCAAAGGAACGTACCCGGCGAATTTCATGGAGATCCATCGACCTCCAAAAATCGCCGGAGTTGGCCTTTAAGGAGGCTATCCCGGGAGCACCCAGACGTAGGCGGCTAGATAGATAGATAGATAGATAGAGATAGATAGATAGATAGATAGATAGATAGATAGATAGATAGATAGATAGATAGATAGATAGATATAGATAGATAGATACGCTCAAAGGCCCTTAGGTTCGCTAAGAAATGCTTCTCATTTAAAAATTCGGTAGGACCACGTACCGTCGGAATCGATGTTATGCGAAGCATGCGCGGGATGGTGACTATGGCGTAATTTTTCACATGAGCGAAGCGTTGCGGAATGACGCTAGAGAAATGTGGTAGTGGTATACGCACATTCATGTGTTGAAGAGTTGTATATGTATTATATAAGCAGTTGTTTACAGTTGCGTAACGAGATCAACAGCAACATGGGTGTTACCAACACAAGACACGGTAAGCTGATATGTAGTGCTTATAATCTTCAATACTAGATAGCGCGAATACGAACAACAAAAAGAAGGAACACAGATGCGCTGGGCAGGCGTTACTCGCAGCTAAGATTCATTAAGGAAAGCTTCCCTAGATATACACACAGCCGAGTGGCACGTGCAGGCGCACTGCACGTACGTTACAGTCACAGTTGCAGTTGTTACAGTTCTAATGCTTATACTTGTCCGCTATGACGGAGCACGCAAGCCCTCACGCACGGAGAAACGAACACACGCACGCACATACGAACCCCATGTGTATATGTGGAAGGGGTTCTTGACAGTTCTTGAACAAGGGCATCATCACCGTGATCAGTGAGCCCCAGCAGCCTGGACCGGACTTGTATTCGGATCCGTTTATGATCGCGGTTACGAGGGGTCTAAAGTGCAGTGAAGTGCGAGGTCAGCTGGTCAGCTGGTCAGTGGTTACGTAGAGCTGGTCAAAATCCTGGATGCCACTTACGATGAAATGATCTATTGAGCATCCTGTCCTGGACATGGCATCGAGGTCTTTTGATGCCCTGTCCACATCCAAGCCGTCTTTCACGCAGTATAAGGACCAGGCGTTGCTGGCTCTTGATGAAGCAGTGTTGAAGTCACCGGTAATGATGAGAGGCTGGTTCTCCTGGCAGGTTCTATCGTAGGAAGCATTGATCCCCGGTTTTTTTGCGTAATTCACATGTCCACGTTGCGGACCACGTGGACGATGTGAATGGTAGTTGATCGTCTTCCAAGGGCTGTCTGTCTCAGCTTCCTCACCTTTCCTTGCGTCGGCCGCGGTGGTGTAGCGGTTAAGGTTCTCGGCTGCTGATCCGAAGGTCGCGGGTTCGATCCCGGCCGCGGCAGTCGAATTTCTATGCAGGCAAAATGCTAGATGCTCGTGTATTGTGCGATCTCGGTACACGTTAAAGAATACCAGATGGTTAAAATTTCCGCAGTCCTTCGCTACAGCGTCTCTCATAATCACATCGTGGTTTTGGGACATGAAACCCCAACAATTATTATTATCGCTTTGCTTGCGTGTGAATGTGTGTGTGTTCGCGGTTACTGTGTTGGTTGCGAGAATCTGTATCATCTGTGGCACATGCCCGCAAAACATGAACTCTGGTATGCGGGTATGTGCCACACGTGACTGAAAGAAAAGGTTGTCATGACGTACGCGACGGGTATTTTGCGTTATTGATGTCATGACCAGTGGATCGTGTTCGTCATGCACTGATCCCCTGCTATGCCAATTTTGGTATACTAGAAGTTATGGAGACGACCTGGAGAGCGCCCAGACGTAGGTGGTTAGATAGACAGATAGAAAAATACGTAGATAGAAACGGCCAAAGTGCCTGAGGTATGCTAAGACATGCTTCGCATTTAAAATGAGGGTTGTGGTATGCTCGAGACGCTGCATTCCGCCGTATATGAGCATGCGGAGGAGCCACTGCGTTTTGTGGTCTCCTTTAACGGCAACAAATAATGTCAAGGTCGGTGACGTTGTCAGAATCCGCGATGAAATTTACCAAGGCTCTCAAGTTTCTTATCGATAACCAGCGACACAAACGGGAATCTCTATGGTAAAGTCATCTATTTGAAACACCACTTCTTGAAACATATCTGCAAAGTGATGGTGCTTTACTCGCCAATAGTCCACCAAAAATGAAGCAGCCAACAGTTAGCCCAATAAATAGCCGACGAGGTTAGTGGAGCTGAAACACCCTTCCCTATGTGCCGTAGGGAACTGAAACTGGGCATGTAGAGAAGAAGGAGAATAAGAAGAAGAAGAAGAAGAAGAAGAAGCACTTTAGGGTAAACTGCATTCCGACGCAGTTTTCCGACGACGTTATTGGAGCTGAAACACCCTTCCCTACATGCCCAGTTTCAAGCTTGGCACCACTAGTGCCTCATCAAAGAAATCTCTCTCAAAACAATGCGGCGAATTACCTCGGTCTGGCCTATAGTGAACTAGAACATGGTTCTAGTTCACTATATTCTGGCCGTCCTTCTTCTTCTGTATCTTATTCTTGTATCTGTCTCTCATTCCGCGTTAGCAGCGACTTTTGCGGTGGGAAACACCGGCGCACACTGCATGCTTCACCCCTCCCCAGGTTTCACGTCAGTGGAGCTGAAACACCCTTCCCTAGATGCTTCGCCCCTTCCCAATTTTTTTGAGACAGCTGAAGTGTGGCTGTGGGATGATGATGCTGAACACGATCTCCGTGCCGGCGGGTGGTTCCGTTTACAAGAGAACAAACAAAAGCCGCATTTGTTTTACCGAATAACAAGGAGCAGCGCGAGCTGTGAAAGTGGGCCCTATATACCGCTGCTAGACAGTGGTGATTCAAATTTTGAATCGATGTGGACGCCTATGTGCACGAAACGCATTGATGGCCTCGGCCATCGTGGCTGCCTGCAATTTCAATTTCAAGGGCCTAAATCTTGTAATAAGTTGCATCACGTCGGCGAAAAATTTATAGCTGGCGAATCACCTCAGTTTTATTTCATTGGGCGAAGTCATTCTACAGAAGCAGCCCTTGCATTAATGATTTATTAGTGCACTGCTAAAATAATTCTCGGGATTTAACAGATAAATGAACAGCCGTGTTGGGCGAACAATCGCATCTCTACGCAACCAACAAATCGCGATTTCCAACGTTTGAATGTGGGTGCAACAGCCCAGATGTCTGGCTCTTTTTACAAGTGACACCACTAGGGCATTGTTGAGAGTACACAGCATTTAATTTTAGGCAAATATTAAAAGTGGAATGTATTAAAGCGTCGAGGACTAACGGCGCTCACCAGGCCACGGCGGCCTCCATCGCACGGGGTGAAAAAAAAAGAAGGAGAAAAAAGATGGCTCATCCCTCCGTATAGGAATTGGTACAACACGAGAGTGAAACGTGTGGTCACAGAAGCAGTTGATTGTTCATAGTGCATTGGTATACGAGAGCTTGTACAATGTCTACTGTTTGGCAGATATAACACCGCTTGATGCGGACGCACTCACGCTGGCGCCTAGTTGCACATCTCCGTACCAACGACTAACGCCCATGATCATGACTTAATCCTTGCGGTAGCTGAAGTTCTCGACATGTACGTGTACACCGCATATGGTGAATCCCGTGCAAAGATGGCATCAACAAACACATAATAAACACTGATACTCGATATGCATTCCTTCTAAGCGTCGTGAAACGCGAACAGAAGCGCTACGCGCGTCGTGTTTTCCTCTAGCCTGGCCGTTAATTCTCACAAGGCGAGCGGGAAACCTGGTGCGAAAGCCAGGCGAGCGTTGGAGATCTATTAGATGCGTAGCAGCTCTTTGACCATCCTGTGTAAAGCTGTCACTCCGTCCGCACAAACGCGAGGCAACGCGCTTCCCTCGGCGCAGGGTTTGCAGCGGTGCCAAGTAGGTCACGCTGCAGCTGGGCGTTGACGTCACGCTCCCCTCGCACGCTTCCTTCGCAGGTGCGCGCGTACGTCACTCTCTCCGCAGCTGCCGGCTCCAACGCCCACTCGCCTCCCGTGTCTGCGTTTCAAACAAACGTTTACACCAGTAAACGCTACACCGAGTTTCGCTTCAAACGAATCTTCCAGCGCTCACCGCAGCACCCGCGTTAGCGCCGTTCAGCCCAGTTCAACCCGTGACGCCACCCGTGCGCAACGCTTCTGCTTCGCATCCCATCAGGGTTCCCTTCGGGGAGATGGTCCAATTTTTTCGATATGGATGAATGCTATGAGCCAGCCTTAGGCTAAAGCAGCCATGACCTCGCGGTATGTTAAAGTGCTGACGAAATTACACTTCTATTGGAAACGCGCCGAGTGGGACGGTCGTAGCAACGGCGCGCGTTTTTTTTTTTTCGAGCCTGGTGGCGCACATGTCACCGCCCCGTTATAAAGGGGACGCTCCATCCATCCATCCATCCATCCACCCAAGAGCACTGAGAGAGGAAAGTGTGAAAGATAAAAGGCCTGTTCATGCAGCCTCCGTAATGTGTTTGGCGGTAGCTGAGTGGGCTTAACGCCCGCCAGCCTTCATCGCGGACGGAGGCGTCATGGGTTTGACTCCCGTCAGTGTAGGTTTTATTTAAAGTTTTTTTTCTTTGCCATTTGATGGTGTTCACTTTGCTGACGTATTTCCGTGACGGAAATACGTCATGAAAGTCTTCGTGGACTCCGGCATATAACACTTTCGTGTTAAAAAATGAACGTGTACTATCATTTGGTAAAAGTCTTAGACGATCAAAAATGCATCTGGAGTATCCCACTCCGCCGTGCCTAATGATCATATGATAATTACGGCGCTTCAAATCCAGAATTTGTGTGTCATTTGGGCTGAAACCCCACGAACTGCACATTTTGAGTGTCTACACTTTCCGCCTAGGTACTCATTTCAGGACTTACGACTCACGCAGGTACTCATTTACGCACGTCGTGCGCTAAAAGCAGGTACGTGAAAGTAAAGCGACCGTCGCGGAAGGTTAGAAAGCTATAACACCGAAGCTGTCCCACACAACACCACAGCGATACCAGCGTTCGCATGCCCTCTCATGCACACATGCGCCACTGGCGGCGGCCGCTGGCTCCATATAAAACTGAGGCGGCAGTTCTGTGACCATAAGAAATATTGAATGACTGTGGTATGGCTTACCGCTCTCGCAAAGGAGAGTGTTTAGTGCTGTCAGTCGTCACCACTCTAAGTGCGTAAGCATTTCTAGGCTGACTCAACGAGAGCAATTTCGTGGTGCCGCAGCATTCATATATGGGCACGGATTACTGTATTCGCGTTTCTGCTGTTGGCACCTGTTCGCTCGTTTTTTTCGGCCTGAGTGACTGCAGACGGTGACATTTTTCAGCGGACTCATGGTCTTTCGACCCATTCTCCGCATTTCTCAATGTCAGTATTCCTTAGAAAATATCCTTCATCTTACTGCCAGTTTTCTTTTGGAAACCTTCACACATAGATTCGGCATCCTTTAGGGCTTCGAGAAACCTATCCATCCAGTCAGGCCTATGATTTACTTCGACGTCCCCGCAGCATATTATAGAATATGAGCCACAGGAAACATGAGAACAATCAGCTGCCCTCTCGGGCACCACGTAGCAAAGAAACCAGCCGCTGCGTGAAAACGAAGGTTTTAATGACAACTGAGGAACAGTCGGCGGCTGTGGCTACGTATGCGCGCTCGATATGTGACGACATTTAAGACCAATGATGTAGAGTCACAATCTGTTTGAGGGTGCACGCAGGAGCGCGTGGCTTTCCTAGCTGGCATGTGTCTGGCTTGCGAGAATTCTGACTCCGCCCCAACGGCGTCACGCAAGCAAGCTCGTGTCGTCTGCTGCACGCGTACTGCAGTAAGCAAGCTGTGGGCTTCGAAGTGGTAGCAGTGTTGAACATGCCTTTACGTTCCACACGATGCGCGAATAAACTTGAAAATATGTTATCTTTTGCTGGCGCTTTCAAGATTGTTGTTGATCTGGAGCTAGACGCTTTCGCCGACGCATATTTTGTGTTCCAGCATTACCTGGCGCCGGTACTCATTGCGAAAGTTGTGTACGAGCACCTAGAAAATCATAGGATCGCTGTGCTGCTCTAACCGGCATGAGCACTTGCGAAAATATATGGGAATATACGTAAAAGCAGACATGGTGCGACACCCTGTTCACGCGGTGACTGCGGACGAAGTCTAGGTAGCCGTTGACCAAGAGTGGGAGAATCTTAGTGCGCATAGTAACTTTGCGCAGCGCTGTACCCATTGCTACCCTATCGAATGGCAGCAGTGTGTTTTCCGACGGGGGACACGACAAAATACTAATATAACATCAATATAAATTATTCCGGTTTACTGATAATACTTCCTTAAAATATCAATAAAACCGCCACGGTGGTCTAGTGGTTATGGCGCTGGAGTGCTGACCCGAAGGTCGCGGGATCGAATCCCGGCCGTGGCGGCGGCATTTTCGATGGGGGTGAGAATGCTTGAGGCCCGTGTACTTAGATTTAGGTGCAGGTTAAAGAACCCCAGGTGGTCGAAATTTCCTCCACTGCGGCGTCTCTCATAATTATATCGTGGTTTTGGGACGTTAAACCCCATAAATTAATATTATTATAAAGATATCAATATTTTGTGAAGCGTGCACCAAATAACAGTTCAGAGGTTTGTGTTTATTTGCCTGTTCGCTGCAGGACTAAAAGAACACAAGAGAAAGAAAAACGACTTAAGCTAGGTGACAAGCCCAGCATAAGAAGCATACCGTTTGAACTGAAAGCATTAAAAATTTTAGTCGTCATCATAATACAGTAACCACCGAACACGAAAAACAGCTAGGAGACGACACACGAGCACTCCGGTGACGTCATACGCGCGAAGGTAAATAATTCCACACAGTTTTTTGGGGGGAGTGGGTAATGACAATAGAGATTTCAAGGACTTCGTGCGCATGCTGTATAGAATGCCGCGGTCTTGGTTGGTTGGTTTAATTAGATTTGATACTTCAACCACGACTAACCACTGGCAGGAATAGGATAACAATTGGGCAAAAGAGGAGAGAAAAACTAAATCAATATTTTAGGAGCAAGAATGTAACACATGTTTATTACTATTATTTAAGGCAGAAGCAGATATAGGCGATATATACATGTGTTGAGATGTAATTGGATATCTAATTCTCTGGGCATTGTTTCGCATAAGAAATACGACAGAATTGCCGATCAGATTGTTTTTACGCATCAGATGTACATAACAAAGGGCAGCAAGCTCATCGTGAGCTCATTTACCGTGCTATCCGCGTTCTTCGACGGTGAAAAACTTGACCTTAGTTAGGCTTGATGCTTTCTTTTTTTCAGACTTACAAGGAATGACTCGCAAGGAATGAACGAGCATGAAGCCAGAAACCTCGAGATTTTTGTTTGGTGACGAGCAGTTGGGAAGGTAAATTAACAAAGCCTACGGACACGCGTAGAGTCATGTCATACGAAGAGGAACTTGTAGCCTTTGAGCTAAGCTTCAACTTGGTCTTGCTACAGTGGTCCTAGCTGTTCACACCGACGCAGTGGTTAACAGCAGCACTAAATGTACACCTGCTAATTCTCAGAACCAGAGCGGGATATATGTCGTACAAAAGTTGTAAGGGAATAAGTATTACATTATTACGAGACAAGTACTTGATTTTGCGAGATGCTTGTTCTGAACGCTTTCAAGAAGCATTGTGAGCTTCCGGCCGGGTTAATGGTGCTTCCCCATTGCATTATACTGCAGTTGGAAGCGTGAATTGTTTGGCTATCGAGATTGGGAACAGCCAGTTACGGACTTGGTCTAAAGGACAAGGCGAGAAGCTACTTAAAACAACTGTAAAACTAAGAAAGCAGCTGATGGAGTACGTATAGGCGCCAAATGTGCTCAGACATAGTTTCTCTGAGATATGCCACTTAGATCGATAACGCTGTTCTAAGATGCCGGCACACGTTATCTTTGATGAGTTTTGTAACTGACGTGGTAGTCGGACGATAAGGATCGTAGTGACGCATCAAGTATGGTGCAACTTATTGAAATAAATGCGACTGAAATGAAAACTGCTTGGCGACATCCTCAGAATGATCAAAGTGGCACGACGACAATGAATTCTCAACAGCGTCTGACGTTAAGACGAAGGCTGTGCCATTCTGACCATTGAGACTGTAATACATATGCAACGATATATGATTGGCTACTGTTGCCGGTCCCTTCAGCCAACTCTGGGTCCCAGCGCATTTAGCGTGTGCTCCATATCCTTCAAGCTCAAAGATCGCCGACCCACGCTTGAGAATGCCAGACACCGTAATCCAGCGGTTAGGGGAAATTACACGACCTCCGCGATGGCAATACAATCTGAACACCAGTCCCGGAGGCAATATTATCTGGTGCTTTTTTCTGCATTACATGCAAGCATCGACCTGTTGCGTTGCATGCATGTGTGAAGTTTTTCTATGTAAACGCAACTGCATCAGTTTACGTTTTGCGATGGCGAGTGCGTGACACTCACAAATGTGGTAAGAGTTAATCAGGGACGAGATATCGGGTCGTGAGTTAAGTGTGCTCCGAAGGCTTGGGCAAGCTTTTACGACTTCTTAGTTGGGAAAGATGCACCCGAAGAAACTCAGTGGCAGGTTTCTCCCGTGTGCCGTTGCTCCCGCACCTTGGGACGCAGCAGTACCTACAGTAATTCATAACTGCCGACGACATGCGCTAAGAACAAAAATTATTGGTCGTTACTCTGTGGACGTTTCCTTGAACGTGTCAATTTACAATGCCCTTGTGCAAGAAAAGATGTCAGGTGCGCTTGACCAAAGAAAAAAAAGAGGGAAAAAAGAACACGAGAAATATTTTTAAATGCGAAGCATTTCTTAGCGAACCTCTGGCACTTTGAGCGTTTCTATCTACGTATCTATCTATCTATCTATCTATCTAGCCGCCTACGTCTTGGTACTCTCATGATGGCCTCCTTAACTTGGTGTTGACCAAAATTTGCATGGGAGGGTAAGAAGATTTGACGAATATGATTGCCGGGTCGTGACATGAAGAACGCTAAAATCTTGTCGCGTACGTCGTCAAACCCTTTCCAATAGACACGTGTGGCACATACCCTTTTACCACGGGCCGCGGTGTACGGGTATGCGCCACAGGTGATTGACACTTCATATCTGCCCAGGAACGGCGAGAACAGACATTGGTAACTTAAATGCTAGAGCGTTAAGGAAAACCAACATCGGCAGCGTTGACTCAACGAATTTAAAGAATGAAAATTAGGATCCCAGCAGGAATTGAACCCAAGCATTCTGCGTGGCAATCAGGTATTCTACCACTGAGCCACGCCGGGTCTATAAACTGGTTTGGAAAAACAGCCTACGCAGGCGTAATAGCGGTGTAATGTCAATTGTGGTTGTGGTGCTGACTATGTAATTTTACAAGAAAGCAATAAACATTACATGATACTGCTACGATGTGTACTCCTACGATACAGGCGTCATATGAGATTAACGTCTGTAGTTCCAGTGTTGGCTTCGCTTTTATAGCAGTCTAATAAACATTCATTTGTATTCCTATGATTCAGCAAGCTATATTGAAGCATTGCTCTACCCCGGAGGAATACATTAAGGAAAGTTAAGTTACATATGATATCCACATCACCGCACCGTAAACTGCACTTCGTCCAACAGAACGACGCAGTGTCCTCTTCATTTCTTACGAGGCTGAGCGATGGCCTCATGCTGACCGAGAATGATGCCAGATTGATTGACAGCCGCTTTGTAGACTAGGCTACGTAGGCTACATACGCCCAGGTAGTCTACGAATACGACAAACACCATCCACTGATGTTGGTCTATGTAGCACTATCCAGGCCTACCAGCCTCGACGGCCCATACCTCGCCAACGCGAAGGTTGACTTCAGATTCCGACATCTCGCCGGCTCTGTCGACAGACAATTTGTCGACGAAATGAGCGAGGCATCCACGAATTCCAACAGCTCTACTATACGACATACTTCACTACACATGGACCCCTCGTCACCACGATCACGACCGGATCCTTTAAGAAGTCATGACCAGTTGCCGGTGCTCACTGATCACGGTGATGGTGCCCTTGTTCAAGAACTGTCAAGAACTTCTTGCACACATGCACACAGGTTTGTGAAACGTGCATGCGTTCTCGGGACACGTATAACCACTACATATCAACTTACCGCTTCTGGTGTTGGTAATACCCACGTTGCCATTGGCAGCGTTACCCAACCGTAAACAGCTGGTTATGTAACACATATGCGGCTCTTCAACATATATATGTGTGCGTATAAAATTTATAAAAATCTTTAGCGTCATTTTGTAACGTGTCGCTCAGTAAAAAAAAGTTACGCCACAGTCACCTACCCGCCGCATGCTTCGCATAACATCGACTCCCACGGTACGTGGGATCTGCCGAATTTCTTTAATGGCGATCTAAGGCAACGTAAGGAATTGCCTCACCATAAATGTTGTATATCGACAGGGAAAAAAAATCAGAAGTGGCATTACCCAACCTTACAAAGTATTGCAGTGTTTTCAGGGGTGTTACTAAATAGGCAGAAATGTAACATACATAACATCGGGCCTTACCAATGCGCAAATACCCCTGATAAAGCTGCTGAGCAACTTCGCAACAGCATAGCCGGCAGCAACGTTTTTCACACAAACGCAGTGAACCCAACTAGTGGTGACTTCTTTTCTTTTAGATGCGAAGCATCTTATGGCGGAGTTCAAACCGGTGGTGTGCGGCGTGACCACCCTTACTGCGAGTGCGCAAACCCTCTCCACACACCTCCATCTACTCCATCCCCCTCTCCACTTCCCCTGTGCACTCTCCCTTCTCCCTCTCCACTACCCCTGTACCCTCCCCCTCTGAAACGCGGGCTCGACATGCCGAAACGCTGCTTCGCATCGCCTCATGGTCCCCTTTAGCGGGAGATGGTGTGATGTTTTTTTAAAGTTTTCTGCTGGAAGATAAACTTGAAAATTAGAGACAGTAGTGTAATCAAACGAGTGGAAAAATCTGATATGCACGCGTCAAGATACGCTGTTTCGTCGCCGCAACTGCAACTCTCGCACATGAAATATTTCAAGCCGCAACGATAAAGAAGAAAGTAAACACTCTTACAAATTTTTAAATTAGCATTATTAATTTATTCTAACTGTTCTGTATTTCATTACACTCTTAGCAAACGACCGCTTAAAACAACGCATATAAGGCGGAAAGTAGGTCAAATTTTCGACGCTTATAAATGGCTCTCTAAGCGGCCTACTTATACGGCTCTTTCATGCGGCCCTTCTTTATACGGCCTCTGGCTAAGCGGCTCTTTCTTATGCGGCCTAAATTTATGCGGCTCTTCCCTATGCGCGGCCATCTCGTTGCCAGAAGGCCGTTTAAAAGTGACCGCTTAAAGTAACGCATACCATCGATGTGGTTAAGCGGTATTTCAGGTCAAATCTGTCCGGCTTATATACGGCTCAATATGCGGTCGAAATATATGCGGTACTTTTCACAAATTTTTAGAAAAAAAAATTCTTCTACGATGTAGTTGATCGTGCAGTGTACCTCTTTTTTTTTTCTTTTGTTCTCTTCAGCCTTTCAACTCATGAATATGCATTTACACATCACAAGAACACTGCACAGAGAGTCACAAACCATGTATCAACACACACACACTTCACCACGGGGATTTGAACCCAGGCCAACCGCGTGACAAGCAGACACTGTAACCACTACGCCACCGCACCACACGATCTGGGTGAACTTCCGCGGCTTCATATATGCACTTCACGTTATCTTGGACGATTTTACGATCGGCTACAACGCTATAATTTTGCATATATGAGAGGCATCGTTCGCGTATAATGCGCGTGTATACGTGTGCACGACCTTAAGCGAACCCTCGCGGGAAGTCACAGTCAGTTTGTGTGTGGAATTATGTTTCTCGTCCGACGGCTTGCGCATCCCGCACGGAGACAGAGGTGAACAATGAACGATGCGTTTCCGAGTGCATTTCCATTTGCCGGCATCATACAGCAGCCGAACGTGCCCTGATGTGCAACCAGCCGCCAAAGAAAAGTTTTCTGCGATGTTTGACGCAGTACAGGCGGTGCAAGTCAGCTGATCTCATCTCTACTTGGCGAAGTACAGTCTCCCACGTCCTTCGCGAGCATCGCGTTGATGTCGGTGCGTTTATACGGACAGTATTATGTAGAGGTTCATCTCAGAGAATCGGATTAAAACACATAATCGCTTATTCGCGCAACTGATGGGTTTGGTGTAGTGCAGCGCGTACGAGGCGACGGACCAGCTTTCAGAACGGGCGCGCTCATTTCTCTCTCGAGTGTAGCATAGGCGATGAAGAAACGTTGTTGTTGAGTCGAAAGAACAACGAGCCTTCGCAGAAAAAGAATGCAGTCTCCCGAGCTCGAGGCTGACGGCGCGGACGAGCGATGCCGTGGGATTGTCATGCTGGGGAGGACGGCGGGTCTGAGGTTGTTCGTTCTCGTGGTTCGTTCGTTGTTGACAGTTGGAAGTGATGCTCCCCTTGGCTTCCACAAACGATGAAACGTATAGTGCATGACTGGCGCTGAAAGAGCACGCATGAAATCGCTTGCATCACCCGTTAGAACATATGTTTCCTGCCAAGCGTCGCATCAAAAATAGCAATGCTTGAAATCGAATGAAGTCACAATATGATCCAGCTTTCAAGGATAAAACCATGCTATTTCTTCAAAAGTCAGAAGTGGCCTGAAGGATTCAGAAGGATCATGTGAACAATTATACTGAATGATGCAAAGATTAACTTGAAACATTCTAATATTTAATAGGTGCTGTTAAATCTAAATAATAACCCCAAAATAAATATGCACTTGTTTTGCACCTTGAAGCTTCATGAACGTTAAGCTCTATAACATGCCTCAGTTGACCACATATCAGCGCCGAACAGCGATCTGGTGGAGGCCCTGTGTTGGGAAACATAGCAGGTTGAAGGTTGTTTTCGTATTCCACCCATTGTCGACGAGTGAAAGTGATTCTTTCCTTGGCTACGAGATGTGATCGGAGCGACAAGGGCCAGTATTACTTCACTCCACGTCATCCAGTCGAGTATGCTTTGAGCTTAACAACGCTTAAACGTATAAACTAGCAGAATGCTAGAAGTGGCTGAACTCGGGCAGTAATCTTGACTTCTAGGAATAAATGTTCACCTGTCTTAAAAATGTGCAGTCAGTAGCATCCTGCTTGATTCGGATCATGGGACACGACATGCAAACGTAAAATACTAAATAGTAGATATAGAGGAACAATTCTTTTACTCAGTAGGTGTCATAATTGCAAATAACAGCTGCAAATAAAAAGCACGCTTTCACACTAATAGCACACCCATAAATGTTGAGCTTTACGTGTCCCAGTCAACCTCCCTCATGTTCAATACCCGGGGCGTAGCCAGAAATTTTTTTCAGGGTGGGGGGGAGTCATCCATGCTTTATGTATGTTTGTGCATGCGTTTGCATGTCTGTGTGTATATATACACAAGCAAAATTGAAATTTTTTTGGGGGGGGGGGTTGAACGCCCTCCAATGCCCCCCCCCCCCCCTGGCTACGCCCCTGTTCCATACCATGTAGCTTTACGTGCACCTTTATTTAAATATAAGCTGTCATGCAACATCCTTAGCTTTGGCTGGTACAGCAGCTAATACAAACTGGGCTTGAGAATCCAAGATTTATTGCCAGTACCAACACTAGCTATACACAATAACATTCTGTAGTAATTCAAGCGCAAGTGTTGCAGCTTTTTTTTCAGAATTAGCAGCTCATATAGCGCTCACATAAGCATGCAGACATACACGTCTAAATGTGCAGCTATTATTCTTTTTTACGAAGAACTGCGTGAAATAAACTGGCACAAGGAGACGCACGGACAAGCGTCTTCCTTGTGCCAGTTTATTTTGTGCAGTTCTTTGTAGTCATGGATTACCAACTTGCCCAGCTATCAATTCTTCAATATTATCCTTTACGTGCAGCCCCCTTTACGTGCAGTTACCACGGCACACCATCTGTCAGACACTGTGCCACATAAAGGGTATTTGCATATAGTACAAGATTTGTCCTTCACTAAATGTTGAGACCTGAAATGTATTTGTTATTTTTCTGGTACCATTTCAAAACATGACCTTTCCCTTGCAGTGTTGAGACATATATTTGCAATAAGTTAGTCAGGCATCGAGTCCAAATCCATCACTGTGCCAGCCTGGCACTTAATTATGTATGCATGGGTCCCTTATTTCCATTCTCTGCTTCAAGCCCTTCCCTTCACCCATTACTGTAGAACTGTGGCATTTAGGTGTTCCATCTGGCACCGCTAATTGTTGTTACATTTTGTGCCATTTCTTCGAGTACCCATGCCAGTACTTAGTGCACTAAGTGAATGAAGGAACATGTTATGCTGCTGCGCAGCTGCATACTGAGCAGAACAATGAAATGAATTAGAGCCATGAGAGAAAATATAGAGAATATTGTCACGCTACAACGCAAACACAAGACAGTGAGAAGTTCTACAAGAGTAGGAGGACAGCTTGTTGACACAAAAAAAAAATAGCAGGCACAAACATGTCTAGCAAGACTGAAACTTGGGCTAGTTGGTTGTCCTTCATGATGAACCAGCAGCACAACCACACACAGAGGAAAGGTACACGAAACACAGCACTGTGTTATGTGCCTTCTTTCCTATGTCCGTGTGTGGTTGCACTGCCGGTTCATCATGGACAAACATGATGTCTTCGGCAAAATCCCAAAGACCCACTAGACATTGATGTTCATTGATGTCCCCATTGTCTTTCTCACCTGCAGAGCACACGCATCACTACATATACAATAGGATGCATTGCAAGGGTTCTTCACCTATATGCTCTCTTGTTGGAGTAATAGGGCATTGTGTGAACAAAATAATGAAGGTAAAAATAAAATCACCCTAAAATACATGCCATATTCTTTATTGCTCAATTTTCAACTTCCACGTGTTCCACTTCAGCACCTGTGCACATAATGGCCCCCTAAAGGATCTCGGCAGTAGTTTCTCTGAAGTGGTTTTCAAAGCTGCTATTGGATTAGATTAAGCTAATTGAATCTCATGAACTTATCCTTTCAAAACAAATAAGGGGGCAGTCCACTTGTTATTTTCTAGCAAGCTACCTTAGCAATTTGGCTTTGAACGTGTGCACTTTCCTTGCAATTGTGTCCCAAACAATATTAACTACAAGACACACCATTCTACACTCTTAAAAGAAAAGGTAGTGCTACTTACTAACTTTGAGGTAGTAAATTGCTGTCACAACATTCACTACCTAAGTAGTAACTGCAGGTAGTAAACGGCAAGGTAGTAAAGTTACTACCATGTCATTTACTACCTGCAGCTATTACATACCAAAGGTAGTAACAGAAAGTTAGTAAATTTACTACCATGACAGTTACTAGTTCCTGTTACTACTTATTGGAAGGTAGTAAGCTAAGCTAGTAACATTACTACCACGACGGTTATTACTTAGTTACTAAATGCAGGAAAATAGTATTTGTAAGTTAGCAAATTTCCACCGTGCATGTTAGCTATTTGCAGCAACTATTGATGAAAATTTGCTACATCATTTGATAACGTCAGTCAACTTCATGAACTAGAAAAATTGCATCTTACTTAACACAAGGAGCATGCATCAGCTAATCTCACAGAAAAAAAAATTAATGTATTTCAATAAAGAGACTAATGTCTTTAGACATCAGAATCATTGCCCCGCCACGGTGGTCTAGTGGTTATGGCGCTCGACTGCTGACCCGAAGGTCGCGGGATCGAATCCCGGCCGCGGCGGCTGCATTTTCGATGGAGGCGAAAATGTTTGAGGCCCGTGTACTTAGATTTAGGTGCACGTTAAAGAACCCCAGGTGGTCAAAATTTCCGGAGCCCTCCACTACGGCGTCTCTCATAATCATATCGTGGTTTTGGGACGTTAAACCCCAGATATTAATATTATTATCAGAATCATTAGACTGTCTTTTGCCAGTCTAATGCGCTTTCTCATGCACACCTAATGAGGGTCTACAAGGAATTGGCTGCTGTTAGTGTGTAGAATTCTGATGTATGAGTTTCAGCGTATTGCAGCCTTATGCCTGCAACAGCATGTTTGCTGCACACAGGTCAATAAATCTTGTTGTGGTTAACAATACGAAAGTGTGTAGGCTTTAGAGGATTGTAACAAAAATATCAGCAGAACATTTCCAGCAATGACTATATCAACAGCGTTCTTTACATGTAAGAGTATTTTGAAGCCAATAAGTAATCTTGTAGGCCTATGATGCAGGCATTTGGAAACAAGCTCTACATTGTCAATTTATTTAGTTTCAATGGGACAATAAATGGGGCTAGTTGATTCAATTCCCATGAAAGTGCAGTTTTATAATCACAAACAAACCAATAAGATCATACGAGAAGTTTCCAGGAGTAAGTGCTTTTTTATTTAATTTCTCGACGCGGCACTGACGATAGGCTCTCCTGTGCTGCACTGTTGTGGTGGTACAGTTGCTGTATTTGAAACCTGCAAGAGAGAGTGTGAAAATGTAGTTTGGCATTGAAGCGAACAGCTTAGCGCAACACATCAACAGATGCTGCAATTTATGATTGATGACTTTCTGTTTCGAAATAGTGATATCATTTTTACCATTTTACTTGAATAATCCACGTGTATTCAATGCCCAACCCCATAGCCTTGGCTTAATGCTGCTTTGATCAAAAACATAAGAAAACAAACCGCTATACAGCACTTCTGAGGGCTGTGGTGTCATAGATAGGCCAGCTATCATATACAGGCCAATTAGCTCGGTCAGCTTCTTTGTTGTAACGTTGCATAACAGCATCCTTTCGCTACTCAAATGGTACTCCATGCATGACTCCTGGATGACTCCAGGAATAGGCTATTCTGCCATGAGAAACGCCCTCATCCGATCATGCCCTCAGTGGACGGAAACAAGTTTTACGATTCAAGTGGAACTCTCGAGGAGCGCGGGGTTCCCTAGTGCTCTTTTGAGCGCCCTAGCTGAAAAGATGCTCGTCACTCTTAGAACGACCAGAAATAACAGGCCAAACAAGCACACTCGCTCTCCCTTGGCTGACGTTCCCTACATTCACGGTTTCTCTCATAGGTTGAAGAAGACTGCAGGCAGAGTAGGCATAAGAGTTTTGTGCTCCATCCCAAACCATCTGGCCTCCCTATGCAGGCTAGTTAACAGGGATGAAACAGTATCCTTTTGCTGTGACAAGAAGCACAGAAATCATTTCATTGAATGCGTGAAGAACGTCGTTTATGACATTCCATTATCATGCAGAAAATCATATGTAGGACAAACCGGACGATGCATAAATTACAAAATGCGTGAACATGCCAAATCTTTAAAAGCAACAACAGGCAGGAACCTGGCATTGTACATCATGCGGCTGCTCCCCATTGCTTGACAATGTGCAAGTTCTCATGAAATATCGGGAGTAATGTGCTCACAAAATTTGTGATGCGCACATAATTCACAAAAGGGGAGCAGCTTGCGTTAGCGCGCTATCACTAGCACTATTTGACGAAGAAATTAGCTGCCATGAGCCTCAATTGTGATCACTAAGCTTGTTGTCACATGTTTTGTTTTCTTGTTTTGTTTTCTGTTTTATTGTTAGTGGCGCAGTTTTCTAGCCTTGCTATCACTTGCTTAAAAACCTTTTTTTTTTCAGACCCTGGTTCTTCGTTTTTGTTGATTTATGAATGTCAGACTTTTAGCGGTTTTAATCAGTTTGGTATTGACCACCATGTCATTGTTCTTTTTTGCCATTTTTTGCTTGTGTTTATGTTTTAATGAAATCGGCTTCTGCCGCATCTTGTAAACCCTATCCAAAAAAAAAGCCGGGCGGCCGAGTCACTTGATAGCATTTGTGCCATTTTTCGATTTTTGCTCGCCTGCCTACAGATTCTCAGACTTTCCAATAAGGAAATCAGTTGATAGTCAGCTCTGTGCCCTGTATGTTCTTCGTCCCGTTGTCTGCGCTCTTTTGCCACAAAGAAGAATCCACATTCAAGTGCGTTGTTACTTGTTAAACATCTTGACAGGATAGCACAGCTACTCAAGAAAAGAGCACATAGCAGTGCTGAACTCACGACTAACTTTTCTAGAAATCACGCAGATACTTAAGATATCACCTGAACCCAAGTGTTTTCACAGAGATAACATCATTTACAATGGTCGATTCCACGAAAGATAAAAAAAAGGTGTATACTTGATGTTTCCGATTTTCCTGATAATTTTGTATGTTGTGCACATATGACTGCACAGCACGAAATCGCAATTTGTTTTCACATAAAAATTTTTTTCAACACAGGAAAATTCGACGAGCGTCGCCGGTTGACGACGACCATCTTACGAAGAGTGCGTTTTCGTAAATTCGCAACCATGCTGGCAGCTACTGAAGCTATACATTACAAATATCTTTCTATTTAGCATAAGTAGAAGTGAAGAAGAAATAGCTCTTATAATTTGATGGAATTCTGAGCAAATTATGCATTTTTAAAAATTCACGACAAACGCTGCGTTAGTGAAAATTAGTCAAATTTGGGACGCTATGGTTACTTCTGTGAACATCTTAGTTTGTTCATATTTGCTGTATGAATAGGCCTTTATGTGAATAATGAACCTCTGCATTTGTATTTCTCTAATAATTTTCAAAGTAGTAAATTTTCATGTATTATTTGTATGGTCGCCCATTTGATGTCGTCACCGATCATCATGCACTATGCTGGCTGTCATCATTGAAGGATCCCTCGGGCCGTCTCGCCCGCTGGGCACTTTGCCTGCAAGACTACGACATCCGCGTGCTGTACCGCAACGGACGCCAGCATGCTGATGCCGACGCCCTCTCGCGCTCCCCCTTGCCTGACGCCAATGCCTCCTGCTCAGTATCTCACATTGCTGTTTCTTCCATCGACGTTCACACCATCACTACCGAGCAGCGCAAGGATAAATGGATCACCTCGCTGATAGACTTGCTCACTGATCCGTCGGCAACACCAACCACTCGCCCGTTGCGTCGTCAAGCCCACAATTTCGCCATTCGTGACAACCTACTGCACCGACGCAATTACAACGCCAACGGCCGCCAGTGGCTACTTGTGATACCCCGAAGTCTGCGTGCTGAAATATGCGAGTCCTTCCACTCTGATCCGCAATGCGCGCACTCTGGGGTATCCAAAACTTACCACCGCATTCGACAACGATACTTCTGGCGAGGGATGTACCGTTACGTGCAGAAGTTCGTCCGCTCCTGCCTCGATTGCCAACACCGAAAACCTTCAACGCACGTGTCACCAGTCGGTCTACAACCATTACCTTGCCCTAACCATCCGTTTGGGCGCGTGGGCATCGATTTGTATGGACCACTTCCTCTGACCTCGGCTGGTAACCGTTGGGCCATCATCGCCGTTGACCATCTAACGCGATCTGCCGAAACCGCTGCCCTCACAGCGGCTACAGCGTGCGATGTTGCCTCCTTCCTGCTACACCGATTCATGCTGCGTCACGGTCCACCCTAGAAGCTTCTCAGCGATCGAGGCCGTGTCTTCTTGTCGGAAGTCGTCGAAGCCATTCTCAAAGAGTGCCATGCTGTTCACCGCAAAACTACTGCTTACAACCCGCAGACGAATGGCCTAACCGAACACTTTAACCACACGCTCGGCGACATGCTCTCAATGTATGTCGCCGCCGATCACACAAATTGGGATGCCATTCTGCCCTTCGTCACCTACGCCTATAATACCGCCCCTCAGAACACTACTGGTTTTTCACCCTTCTTCCTGTTGTACGGAAGGCACCCGTCGCACACCATTGACACGATACTACCCTACAAGCCGGATCCATCTGAGTGTGCGCCTATTTCTGACACAGCCAGGCTTGCTGAAGAGTGTCGCAAGCTTGCAAAGACCTTTACAACGCACGAACAAGAGCGGCAGAAGAGCCTTCACGGTGGCACCACCACTTCTGAGTCCACGTTAGTCGCCGGAGCGCTCGTATGGCTCTCGGTCCCTACCACTGCAACTGGCCTCTCTTCAAAACTACTGCCGAAATACGAAGGCCCCTACCGGGTCATCGAGCGCACATCACCGGTCAACTACCTGATCGAACCCATCGAACCAGCTTTGGACATGCGCCGTCGAGGGCGCGACATAGTCAACGTGGAGCGCCTCAAGGCCTACTAACCCACTAATAGTGACAAGCTGTTAGGTCGCCGAACGGCTCCCTTTTAACCATTACGTTTATTGCAGAGAGTAGTGAAGACAGGACAAGAAGGGACACAGATAGGCGCTATCTTTTAAGTGTTTTTTGGACTCAGATCACACATATTTATAATTTAAAAAGAAAAACTTCAACATGCGCAGGCACAGCTGCGTCCAGGAAAAATAGTTATTTCTTTGACAAGTAGTGTAATGACACACTAACGCAATCTCGGCCAAGATTATGAATACTTGCTGACTCAATAATCAATGTAGTATAGTTTCTTTACTGTTTGGCAAACAGGCAATCGCTGCGTTTCTTTACATTGTTGCAATGTTCCCTGAATCTTTCCTTGAGATGTTGCCCCATTTGCCCTCTATAATGCTTACCCCATGATAGGAGTATCTGATAAACGGTACCTTATATGCAGGGCACGTAACGTGTCCTGTGATTCTTATTGCAGCCAAGCCTCTCCTCTGAGTATCTGGGTTGCTGCTTTTCCATAGTTTAACATGCTTATTTGAGGCCATGAACATTATGCTGATGATTCCGAGCACCAACAGTTTCTATATTGTTGAATATTCCGTGCAGATATGGCATCGTGGCAAACATTTTTCGGCCATCAAGATTTGGCTTTTTTTTTTTTTTTGGCTTGGCAACTGGAAGGTGGTTTTCTGGGTAGGGCATATGCAAACGATACAGCAAGGTGAACAGGATATCCTGCTTGTGTCAGGGGAGTTCTTTGGAAATTAAGGCTTGTCCACAAGTAATAGGAACAGAAATTTTACTGCGTTAGCGAGCTACAGTGGCATAGGCAGAAATTCATTTCGGGGAAGAGGGCGAGTGGGGGCATGGGCCCGGTCTGCTACCCCCTCGCTACGCCACTGTCCAAGCAGTGTCAGACAATGCACCTTTCTACCATTATTGAGTGGGAGAAACTAAGAGGCAGCAATGGCTTGTTTCCCATCAGTTCGTATAACTAGCTCATGCACTTTTTATGCAAATGAAATTGTACATTCAGGAACCTGATATGGTACAATCCTTGCCCGGATGCTCGTGGGTAAGCACCAGTGGGTGTTAGTAATCATGTGCCAGTGTTAATATGTTAGTGGCTTCAGATTCGAAAGAACCTTTGTGGTATTTAATAAAGAAAGACGCAGTCATCCTCATATCTAAAACATTTAAAAACTTATGTGCTTGCATATTGTACTAAATAATCATGTTCCTATTTCTTGTGGACGAGGCTTGATTTCAAGAACTCGCTGGATGCAAGCAGGATATCCTGCTCCCCTTGCTGTATTGGCTGCAGAAGCCCTACTAAACAAACACCTTCCAGCTGCCAGGCCAAAGAAATGGCTAATCGTGATGGCCAAAATATGTTTGCCACTATGTCATACCTGCACGGGATATCCGACAATATAAGAACGGTTGGTGCTCGGGCAATCATCAGCATAGTGTTCACGGCCTCAAATAAGCGTGCTAAACTATGAAAAGGTTGCAACCCAGACACTCACTTGGCTGCAATAGGAATCACAGGACACATTATGTGCTCTGCAAGAAGGCATCGTTTATCAGATGATGGGATAAGCATTATGTGGGGCAAATGGGGCAGTGTATCAAAGAAAGGCTCAGGGAAGACTGAAACATAAAGAAAGGCAGTGATGACTGGTTAGCTGAACACTGGAGCATGTGTGGTTGCTTCCCACTTTTTGATGAGAGTTTCATCGTGCGTATGCACAGCAACGAAACTACTACATTAAAATTGAGTCGGCAACTATTAATAATCTTGGCTGAGATTGCATTAGTGTGCCTTCACTATCTTTAACAAAGAAATAATTATTTTTCTTCGATGGAGCTGTGCCTGCGCACGCCCAATTTTTTTTTCATGGCAGCACCACACAGTTTCACCACAGTTTCATGGCAGCACAAACAACACAGATGTTCGATGGAAGATGGAGGAGGCTTGAAGAGACGAAAAAAATCTTCAAACGGTATGTCACTGCAGCCAACTCTTGTACGAGTAGACTTGCCTTCATCAAGATGGCAACATCAAGAATTAACAGTTGCTCCCTTTATGAAGACAACTCCAAGTTTCAAAACGTTGGCTCTGGCGACATCCCATGTTCAAAGATTACAAGCTCAACAATACAAACTATTCGACGTTCCATGTTCAAGGAATGCAAACTAAATAATATGCATTGCACTGAAGTGCAGAAGGTACGTTTCTCACTCCTAAGCTAAAGGCCAGTATATGCTGTATATCAATAGACCTTATGCAAAATTGCTGCCATCTGTTGGAGGTTTGACGAAGCTAACGATTCGGCGCCATGTTGGAGGCTTGTGCCCGAATTCTATTGCTGTCGCCGCTATCACTTCTTGCTTGTATCCGCTTTGGTAGTCGGCAATCAGGGCATAAAAATGTCAGGCGGGCCTGTACACGTTACCGGCATTTCCTAGTTTTTACGTTGACGGTTATTACGTGTAAAGAACCGCCTCACAGCGAGAAGAAGGTACAAGTTTGACACTGCTAGTCACGTGCAGGCCTGTCGTCGTCGATAATGAAGCTCTGCGCTAGGTTACAAATTGGCCTGTCTGTTTTCAGTGTAGCGAATAAAGCGTTGTTAGCTATCTGAATATCATGCTTGTATAATGTAGGATGGTTGGGAAGAGGCTTTATTTAGCGCGGCTAGGCGCAGCGATGACGGTAAGAAAGTGCAGTTGACCCAATTGAAAGCATATTTCATGAGGGACAGCCTATGTCGAGCCGACGTAGTGTCCATCTAATTTTAAATAAAACGTTGTCCTCTTTTTATCTTTGAAATAATATTATTTCGCTGTTGTAGTCATCCGACCTATGTTATGTACAGAATTACCGTGCGATTAAAATGCAGAAAATTGCGCATCTCATGCACGTGGAAAGTGAACATGAAAAGTGTAGTGTCTCCTAGAAGTAGATGCCGATCAGCTGGTATTTTATTGAATATCCTTCCGATATGTGATCCTATATAACAGGAAACGCCAAGAATATTCGTGTTCACATTGTCGCTTTAGGGGCCTACTGGTGCTTTACAATTTAAACCCGTTGCGGCAAGGCAGTTTTGCTTCGCCGACTGAAACCGCCTCAGCGCGTAACCAGCGGTAGCGCACCCACGGTAGAATGTAGCACATTTCCCGGAACAGCATTTTATTTAGTTTCATAAGAAAAGTACCGCGCACTTGAAGCACCTGTTAACATTTCATAGCAAACTGGAGTGTACAGAGGATTTTTCCGAAGGGGGGATCAGCTTTTGGGAGAACCTGATTTGCTCTTCCTGGGGTATAAGTTAAACAAAAAAAAGTAAGGGGTGGGGGCGGTCAGGACATCCGGGCAACCCGTCTGAACCTGGCAGTGATACCACATGAAATGCTTGAAAAATACGCATAGTGAAGAAATACGCACGCAAAGCATCCCACCAGACGCTACCTTGTTAAACTCCACCATCGAAAACAAACTACAAACAACACGCTCCAGCACAATCGGTCCGTCCGCTGCAAATCAATGACGCGCACGAGCTATCTGTCTAACATGTAATTGTTATCGCAATTTAATAAACAA
The DNA here is from genome assembly GCF_013339695.2 of Rhipicephalus sanguineus. Lineage (NCBI taxonomy): Eukaryota > Metazoa > Arthropoda > Arachnida > Ixodida > Ixodidae > Rhipicephalus > Rhipicephalus sanguineus. The sequence continues at coordinate 65,527,032 of NC_051177.1, read as the reverse complement.
GCTAATATCAACAGCAGCGCAGGCATGCGCGAGTAGCCGCGATGCAGCTTTGAAGCTCGTACACGAAGCGGGTTTGTGCCTGCAGCAAGCACACGGTGCGAAAACTTTCTTGTTCTGGCATGACATGAAAGAGTGTTCTCTGATGAGTGCCGATGCTGTCACATACCACATATATTAACGGCGAACGGAAACACGGCGTTAGTCGTAAGCAGTAACCGAAGCAACGGAACGATCTGCTGATTCTCGTCGGCCACGAGGAAATGTACTAACATGGAGGCTTGGTTCCTGCAAACCTTCTTTCAGCATCCCAATTTCCTCAATCTCAGCAACACAGCACTCGAAAATATGTTGGCATTTTCGTTCTTATCAGCCGCCACACGTTGATATGTACGCTCCTTGTCTACATGCGGAGCGCGCTTAGCCTTCAACATGGCGGAAATGCACACAGCGGCCGCTAGATGGCAGCAGATTTTGCATAAGGTCTATAGGTGCTATGTGTCCAAACTGTCGCAATCTAGTGATGAAAAGAAATGCCTACCACTCATTATGGCTTGCCCGGGCTTGCAGGAAGTATGCTCCTATCTTGTACTGCAATCTGTCCTCTGTGTCGGTGCCATGAACAGCTCTCATCGCTGATACATGCATAATAGATACCACAAGGAAATGTTGATTTTCACTCAAGACAAACCCAACCACACACAGATAGTGAGTACCAAACATGTCCTCAGGCAAGTCTATATTCATATATTAAAGAGATCGATCCTTGAATGAAGGGATCAGGGTGCAATAAGAACAGGTATTAGTGGACCAGCCACTTGCAGACTATTGAAAGAGTGCCATTGCGTGTTCAACATTCACACATGTACACAGTAAGCAATCAGTCATGGGCACGTTACCAGTAAAATGTAACAGTGTTACAGTTACCTAAGCCAAAAAAGTGGGATAGGTTTCAAACAGGAGAAAGTGCCTCAGACAGGCTGGCCGACGTTTCCATAGGGGGACCTATCTTTATCGAAGGCACCTTGTCATCCTTGGCGTGTTAGTTTTAAAGGGTTAGTGTTGACGTCATGTCTAGCGGTGGTGCTTGTCGCTGTTGGTAATTGCTGCCTGGAAAGAGAAAACTAGAGAGAGGAGTGTAGCCCTTGCCACATCATTTCAAGAAAGTTTGCAACGGCGCTCAGGCCTCTCATCTCAGAAGTAAGGGGAGCTGCAAAGAAGGAAAAAAAAAAAAGCAAGAAAAAGGAGAGAAAAAAAGAAAAAAAAATGGAAAAGGGGGGGGGGGGGGTCTACTGAGCGAGAGCCGTCAAAGGCAAAAAAAAAGAGTGGAGTATGAAAGCCACTTGGAAAGGCTGCAGAAGGGCGGCACGTCTAGCCCTCACAAAGGGCTGCAGAAGATGGTGGGTAAGGCAACTACAGGCGGGGAAAGCGGGCGGCGTACTTTTAAAAGCCCACATGTGGAATTTAAGTGATATTGAGAGGGGTGTCTGAAAAACACGTGCTTGATGGGTGAAGTCATTGGCTCTGTTAAAGTAACTGTTACAGTTACAGTTACAGAGTTTCCAAAAGTAACCTGTTACAGTTACACTTACTGTGACAAGTAACGTCGTTACTTTGTTGCAGTTACTGTGACGAAGTAACGTCGCTACTTTTCCGTTACTGTATAAAATAAATAATAGATTACAAACCAAACGATAGAATTCATTTATTAAATATGTATGAAGGCATGCGGGCAGTCAAAATTGCACGTGGTAAAACCCTAGACGAAGTAAACCTAATAGGGGGCCAAACACAAGCATTTGTTGTGTACACCTCATTTTGTTGCATCAATTTTGTTGTTCATGCACCGTTGGTGAAAAAGGGAATTTATTTGCAAATAATAATAACAAATGTCCTCTGATACTCAAAATGGAAAATGTGGTTGATGCACTAGAACGACAGCAGTATCATAGGATGTTTATTAACGACACCCAGAAGCGCATGCAAATAGCAACGGAGAGTGTGTGACGAATGAAGACGACGTCCATTGTGTCTGTTCCATATATATGTTCAAGGTGTATCAGACCCTGTTCGGTTAGCTTTGCGTCCGCTGGGCATACAAACCGTTTCTAAGTCCCGTTATACTCTGGGGCATGTGTTCGCGAAACCCAAAGATTGCACACCTGCAGACGATCAGAGTAGGGTGATATACAAGCCCGATGCGGGCATTGCGACGCGACTTGCATCGGCGAAATGGGAAGGAAAGAATCAACGAGGCTTAAAGAAGGCAAACGGGATGTTGTTAAAGCAACTCATGCAACGCATTCTAAGATGGAGCTTGTTTAACACTTCCGGAGAACAGGGCATAGCTTTGACGTAAACACTGTGACGACGCTGGCTCGTGAACGAAGGTGAGGGGAAGGAACTCCTGGAATCGCGGTTCATTCGCCGCGACGCGTCGGCTTGCAATATAGTTACTGTATATGGCACCTTTAGGAGCCATGTCGTAGCATATATAGTAACTATAGTCGGATACAACTTAAGAAGTCAGGAGAGACTAAAGAAAAGAAATAGTCCCGCTCATGCACGCGCCGATGTTCTCCAAAGGCGAAGCCACCGCCATCCCGCTCATGATGTCCGTCCCGAGTGCGCGCCCATTGGTGCAGGCTTGTGTTCATCTGCCTTTGAGGAGAAAATGCCGCTGACTTCTAAAGTTGTATCCGACTATAACATGCAACAACCACATTCCCCTACTGGTTTACACGGACGTATGGGACACTGGTCGATCTCCGCAAATTTTTTTCTTTCTTTCCTTTTCTTTTTCTTGTTGCCAGTGTATACTGAGGATGTCACATGCATAGGAGGCAAAACGTCCATGTGATTTTGTTAATAATTGTTGTATTAAGTTGGAGTAAACCTTTTACAATTAGTTTCAAAGAGGTTTTGAAAAATTACTTAGTTCACAGTATTTGTGCCTCTCAACCGTTTCGCGCTCTGCTGCTTTCTAGCCGTCAGTCAAACACGATTATTGCGCAGCCTCGGACGAAGGAGAATATAAACTTGGCGTCGTGATGTTCCACCGGTACACCAAGAACCGAGCTAGAAGCTCAAGTGACAAAAAGGATATATATACGCCGGAAAAAAAAAACTACTTGAATTTAGCAAGTTGTTCAGTTCCAACATGATTGACTTACGACATGTAGTTTACAAGTAAACTTAAGTTGTGTTAAAGACTGACTGCTGACCTCGGTCTTCTGCAGGGTAGATAATTCTCTAAGCGACCTCCACCCCTAAATTGGTAGGGGAGCCGTGCTGTGGAAAGATGAAAGGTGGAGAGGATATGGGAAAGTAACTGTAACGGTATTTCCCATTACAGTTACTCTGTAAAAAAGTAACAGTGTTACCGTTACAAGTTCCTATAAATTAAAAGTAACTAGTTACAGTTACAAGTTACCGAAAAAAGTAACTAGTTACCGGTAACGCGTTACTAGTAACTAGTTATTGCCCAAGACTGTAAGGAATACCCGAAATATGCACATAGCCCTATGGGCGATCCACATGAAAATAACGATATGCACACTTTTATCGAAATATAAAAAAAATGAAAGAGTGTGCGTGGTCCATGTGCACTTGGTGTGAGGTGGGAATGAGCCATGCATATTGTATTGCATCATGAATGTAAGCCATTCAGGGAACAAACTTTTGGTTCTCTAAAGCGAATTCCCGTGTAGTTTGTCTTGTAGAGTTGAGCTGTCAATTTGATTTCATTTTAAGTTATGTAAGGCCTTCACAAAACCGATAATATTTTCCAACTTTCTGTGAACTTCTGGAAACATATATGAGAATTGAGATCTTTTTCTTTTAATTTATGACCTTACAAAGCTCAATAAACCCTAAATCACTGCATACTAAACCTTGGTTATGCATTTAAGTAAGAGAGCAATATTGGTACTATGCTAAGTAAAAAAAAAAGCGTGAAAATACAATAACTTAAAGCACCACACAATAAAGCAACATTCTCGCAACATGAGCACAATCTAAGTTATTTGTGATAGAGAACCTCGTGTGCTTAAAGATGCTAAGAAAAAATATATAATGGCAGAACACGAGCTCACGCATATTTTCTCAAACACACAATATTGAAACAAAGAGTAGCATGTGTTAGCTTAATTAACCTAATTGAATTGACATATTCGTCTACTAACACTATTTGATATAAACATGTGCTTCTTCACATTAAGTACGCATTTGTTGGAGTGTGCACTTAGTACCAGTACGTAACGTAATTCACTCAAATACATTACTTCGAGTGAGCTCCTTTAAAACATTTATGAGGCAGCTAGGTTAAAATCCTAACCACAAAACAACTGCATGGATTTCTGGCGAAAAGCTCGGGGACGCAACCACGAAAACATATCCATCATCGTGTGCGCGTGTCAGGGCTGTGTGTTTTGCTATCACGTCAGGGGCGTAGCCAGAAATTTTTTTCGGGGGGGGGGGGGGTTCAACCATACTTTATGTATGTTCGTGCGTGCGTTTGTATGTGTGCGTGCCTATATACGCAAGCAAAACTGAAAAATTTCGGGGGGGGGGGGGTTGAACCCCCCCAACACCCCCCTTGGCTACGCCCCTGTATCACGTCCCCAGTCTTGTGATAATTTTGCGTGTTATTGCCGAGTTTGGTGAACTCTCGCATCACCACAGTGAAAACATTATGGGACGACCCCATGTGTTTAAAAGCACACACTTTCTAACGGCGACAAGGGATTCTAGAAACACTCTCAAGCGATGACCTCGTACAGTAAACAGTCAAGGAATAACAGCACAACGACACGAGGCCTGCATGATCGAAGCATAAGATTGCGTAGCGCAATGCGCATCCTTCAAACATGTCATTTATGGTGGTGTATATAAGAGCACCCAAAGCACAAAACATACCTGCCTATCGGGTATCTGTTGATCATCCTCGCTGTGCCAACACGACGGTTCCTGCAAACAGTTGTCATGCAATGAAGTAACAAAGTTACGTAGTTCAGCGACCTTCTTCAACTTACCCAAGTTTGGCACAGTCGCTCGTCAAAAGGCTCAAGCTTCCGCTCCTGTGGAACCGCGGTCGCCGCTTGTCAAAACACTCGGACGCGGATTGTCTTCGGAAGTACACTCGATCACTCGATCAACGTGAGTAATCGATGAACGAAGCAAGAAAGCACTTTTGAGCGCGGACACAAAGCTGTGCGTCCCGTGAGGCTGTGTTGAGTGGCAACGAACAACGACCATCATCCGCCACTGGATCAAGGCAGGAGAACGCCCCAACACGCGGAAAATGCCCAGTCGACGAATGTCGCGTACGATAAGCACGCAATAAACGCACACAATACACGATAAACATGTAAGCGCGGCACACATGTGTTCACGGGAAGCTGGTGGTGCTCCGGCAGTACGAGACCTGTTGCAACTGTTAGCTTACAGTCTAAACCAAAAAGAATGTAGGTGGCAGCAGTGTCGTGATATGCTACAGGCCATAATTTTTATTAAAAATAAAACGTATTTGTGGCTTTTCACACAGGCGAAGGTCAGGGAGGCGGGGCTCTGTATATAAGCGTTGCGTCCGCCTTTCGCGTCGGGCCCCATATAAGCGTTGCGTCCGCTCGAGCCATTTCCGCCTCGGGCTCCATATAAGCGTTGCGACCGCTCGCGGCCGCATATAGCGGGCCCAATCCGTCACCGCAGAATTTGTCACGCTTAATGGCGATTGAAGGGCCGCTTATATGCAGTACGTTGTGGTGGAATAAAAATGGGCCGTTTATGTGCCGGACGTTATACGGTACTTGAATAAGAGTGTAGTCTCTGGTTGCGGAATCACGAAGATGATATTATGACCTGGGCTTCGTTGAAGGCGGCCTTTTCAAAAGTCTTCGACCGCCCCGCTGTACGAAAGCTCCGCGCAGAACAGCGCCTTCGTGAGCGCGCTCAACAGCCAGGAGAGAACTTCACCAGCTACATCGAAGACGTTGTAGACTTGTGCAAGCCGGTGAACCCATCGATGCTCGAAGCAGACAAGATCAAGCAGATACTCAAGGGAATAGCCGATGACGCATATCAGATGTTGTTAGCCAAGGACCCACAAACCGTAGCCGAACTGATCAGTTTGTGCCAGAGTTTCGACGAGTTGGGCGAGCAACGCGCCCAGACACGACGCTCTCTGGAACAGCGTGACTCGATCGCAGCTTTGACTCTCGGAGACCGGAATTCCATGTTGGCTCAGATAAAACAGTTTGTGCGTGAGGAGGTCGCTCGGCAGCTCTCCATTTCATCAAGCATGCCCGAACCAGCACAGACACATCATCTGGCCCCAGCCATACGACAAGCTATCCAAGAAGAGGTAACTGACGCTTTGCCATTCCCTCGTTCACCACCTCTGGAGGCTGCGCCCTTGACGTACTCACAGGTCGTCGCAGCCAGAGCTCCCTCTCAGCCAGCTTATTCCCCCTCGCCGGTGCCTGTTCAGTCATCACCAGTTCCGTTCGGCCGACCAGTCGCTACGTTTCCTAACCCGTGGCGCACCGCAGACAACCGCCCTATCTGCTATCCTTGCGACTATGCAGGACATGTGGCACGTTTCTGCCGCCGCCGCCGCCGCCCTCTCGTCCACACAGATACCATGCCACGATCTTGGCACGACACTCGACGGTTTCGCGGCACAGTACGCCCACAAGAATCTCCTTCACCCGACCGCCTTCTCTCAGTTAGCCGCCGATCTCCATCGCCCCGACGTCGCTCCTTGTTGCCTATGCGCCGTCGACCCTACCCTTCAGACATGGAAAACTAGACGCCGCAGTTCCCGAGGCACGAACTGCGTCGTCGTCGAAAGAATCAGGTCCTGCCATTTCTCCGGCAAACCTCATCGAAGTTTTTGTGGATGGTTCGTACCCTTGCACTTGTGGACACTGGTGCTGCCGTTTCAGTGATAGATTTACAACTGTGCCGATTGCTTCGGAAGGTCACCACGACGTCAGAGGGATTGTCCCTCCATACCGCCCGTGCTCAGCACATTGGGCCATCAGCTGTCTTCACAGCCCGCGTTCTAATCCACGGTGTTTTGTATACTGTTGAATTTCTTGTGCTACCTGCGTGTTCTCATGATGTGATCCTCGGCTGAGATTTTCTCTCGTAATCATGCGGTTATCGACTGTGCTCCTGCCGAAGTTGCCTTCTCTGCGTTGCATTCCTCGTCGCCTGAAGCTGCGTTGAACAAGCTCTTTGTCGTCGACGATATCACACACAACACCCAATAGCGCCGCCTTTGTTCCCGTGTCCTGTGCCGATGTGTCCGAGTCTCCTGTTTTGTTTACTCCCTCCTAAACCTTCCAACGTCGCAGGAGTCTCGCGTTGCCGTTCGCTATTCTCGACGTAACCGCCGGCGTTACGAACTTGTTCGTCACGAATCCTTTGCCGTCTACATCAACCTTACTCCGCGGAGAATGCATTGTCACATATCAAGGGTTAGACGCTTCCTCCATCTTTGGCCTTGGCGGCGCGAGTGATTTGCTCTTTAATGCACTGACACCATCTGCCTGTACGCCTGATCGCCCGACTATTACTCGTTTGGACCCTCTATTGATGGCGACCTTGAAGGGGAACACCGAGAGCAACTCCTCAAACTTGTGCACCAGTTTCGCGGCTCGTTTGATTGCCAGCAGACGTCGTTAGGTCGAACACACGCGGTTGTCCATCACATTAACACCGGCTCACAAGCGCCTCTGCGACAGCGCCCCTACCGCGTGTCTCCTGCTGAGCGTCGTGTGATCAGCGACCAAGTAGACGACATGCTTCAACGTGGCGTCATTCGGCCGTCAAGCAGTCCCTGGTCGTCACCTGTGGTCCTCGTGAAGAAGAAAGACGGCTAGATTCGCTTCTGCGTCGATTACCGCCGTTTAAAGAAAGTTACGCGCAAAGACGTGTACCCTTTGCCACGCATCGATGACGCCCTGGACTGCTTGCAAGGCGCCGAATTCTTCTCACCACTAGACTTACGGTCCGGCTATTACACAGACCAAACGGCATGACGTTGAACTCGTACACGCCGTCGGGCGTGACAAAGGCTGTCTTCGGTCGAGCGTCATCCGCCATGGGCACTTGCGAGTACCCCGAGCGCAAATCAAGAGATGAAAAGAATTCGGCTCCTTGCAGGCTGTCAATCGCTTCGTCGATACGCGGCAGCGGATAAACATCCTTGCGAGTGATCTTGTTGAGCCGTCGGGAGTCCACACAGAACCGCACGGAACCGCCCTTCTTCGCAACGAGGACAACGGGAGACGCCCATGGGCTGTCCGAGGGCCGAATCACGTCGCGTCGAAGCATATCGTCGACTTGCTCATTAATGACCCGACGTTCTGCCGGAGACACGCGATATGAACGTTGCCGCAGTGGTGGTTGGGCGCCAGTGTCGATGCGATGCGTAACAACGGAAGTGCGGCCGAGAGAAGCTTGTCCGACATCGAAAGAAGAACGAAATTCTTCCAGCAGGCACAGAAGTTGGGAACGCTGGACCGATGTGAGGTTGTCAGCAATGGAGGACCTGAACACATCAGCAGGTGACGAATCGGACGTGGAAACAGCACTGACCGTACGAGAACTGGGACAGTGCGTGTCGTCAGGTGCGTCCATAACAGTGCGTCTTCGAGGGGTTCCGCTCTGCCGAGACATTCCCCTCGCACCAACGTAACAATGAACGGGGATGGGTTGGTCACAAAAATATCCGTGTCGCCCTGAGTGATTTCCACGGTCGCAAATGGCACCAGCAAGCCTTTCCTAGTGAATACGCGGTCACATGGAGAAAGTTGTGCAACGGCGTCGCAGAGACCGGTGCAATAGACTGACACAGCCGTTGACGAATTTGCAGGAATTGTGATGTCGTCTTTGACGAATACCTTGGTCGCAGCCGATGAACTGTCTGCCGGCGTCAAATCTGAGAATGGTGAGAGCTCTATTTCGGCTGGTGCGCAATGAATGACGGCGTCGTGGCGGGTGAGAAAATCCCATCCCAGGATGACGTCGTGAGAGCATGAAGAAATTATAATGAATTCGACGGCGTACAGAGCGTACTGAATGATGACACGGGCTGTGCATACCGCAGTCGGGTGAATACTTTGGGCGCTGGCTGTACGGAGGGAGAGCCCGGAAAGTGGCGTTGTCACTTTTTGTAGCAGGCGGCTTAGTTTAGCGTCCATAACGGATACGGCGGCTCCAGTATCGATAAGGCCAGATGCGCGAACACCGTCCACAAAAACGTCTATCACGTTCGACGGGCTTCGCTGAGGGCCTTCGCAGTTCGATAGCGTCGCAGCCCTTGCCTCGTGGACTGCGACGACTAGTTTTCCTAGTCGCGTGGGACCGGACGTGGCCGCATCGGTGACAGCGTGCGGCGTCGTGGTGACGGTGAACGGCGGGTAGATGCAGCTGGGCGAGACGTCGGCGACGGAGGCGTAGGTGGGTCGTAATATGGGCGGTTCGACTGGCTGGTGGCAGGCGACACATCTCTAGGCGGCTGCACGCGATTGCAATAGCGCGCCACGTGGCTGGCGTAACCGCATGCGAAGCATATGGGGCGGTTGTCAGGTGTGCGCCATCGGTTCGTTGGGGCAGGGCCCGCCCATGGTGCAGGACGGGATTGACGGGGCGGCAACTGATAGGACTGCATGGTGGGCTGCAGTCGTGGCCTGTGCGTGACGTCGGCGTAGGTGACCGGTACATCCGCTTCGAAATAGTGAGGTCGAGCGGAGGCTTCGGCGTAAATGTGTAGGGCAGCCGTAGCGATTGGTGGGGGCGTTCTTGCTACAACTTGGGCGTAACTCAAAGGTGCAGGAGCCGGATGGTGCTGGTGGTACTCCGGCATGACCTCCGCGATTTCCTGCTCAATTGCTCGACGGAGGGGAGGCAGAAGGGTGGTCGACGGCTGTTGAGCGTACCGAGGGTGAGCAAAGTCCAGCAGAGAGAACTGGCGCGCGATTTCCTCGCGCACGAAGGTCTTGATCTCTGCGAGCAACGCGGAGTGGTCGGGTATGGTCGACAAGCCAGCGAGCTCGGCGTCGCGTGATGGAGACCGACGGGTCATCGATCGCTGCCGGCGCAGCTCCTCATAGCTTTGGCAGAGCGTTATGACCTCTGCCACTGTGCTGGGGTTCTTGGCGAGCAGCATGGTGAAGGCGTCGTCATCGCTGCCTTTCATGATGTGCCTGATCTTGTCACAATCGGGCATGGTGGCGTCGGCTTTCTTACAGAAATCGAGGACGTCTTCAATGTAACTGGTGAAGGATTCGCCGGCCTGCTGAGCGCGCTCACGTAAGCGCTGTTCGGCCTGCAGCTTACGAACGGCAGGGCGGCCAAACACGTTGATAATGGCGGTCTTGAAGTCGGACCACGTCGTAAGATCGGATGCGTGGCTGTTGTACCACAGGCCCGCCACACCCGCGACATAGAAAACCAGGTTAGTCAAAACCAGGTTAGCCATCGCGGTCCACGTGCTTTTCCAACGAAAAGACATAGCCGTCCATCAGGCTTCCCTTCTGCACAAGAATTGGCATCTTCTACCTCTTCACTGCACCATAGGCCACGAGACGTAATTGCACATCCCGATGCTGTTTATTCGTCGTATATCATACGTGACCCACCACTTGGATTTGCATCAGGTGGCTCCTCTGTTCTTCACAGCGATGACCCCATGCCTCACAAGGTATATATATATATATATATATATATATATATATATATATATATATATATATATATATATAGTCACGGGGTCGTGACGTCGACGTGGGCAACTACCGTTCACGTGGACGACTGGATGGTTGTTGAGCATCTTCCAGGAGTGTTCTGTCTTCAGCTTCCTCACTTTCCTTGCGTCCGTCGCGGTGGCAGAGCGGTTACGGTGTCCGGCTGCTGACCCGAATGTCGCGGGTTCGATCCCGGCCGTATTGGTCACATTTCGATGGACGTAATATGATAGATGCCCGTTTACTGTGCGATGTCGGCACACGTTAACGAATACCCGATGGTGAAAATTTCCGGAGCCCTTCGCTACGGCGTCTTTCAGAATCATATCGTGGTTTTGGGACATAAAAACCCAACAATTGTTATTATTATTATTATTAATGTTATTATCCATTTCCCTGCTTGTCAATGTGTGTGTTCGCGGTTACTGTATTGGTTGAGAGTCTGCATCACCTGTGGCACATACGCGCATTACATGAACTCTAATATACGGGTATGTGCCACGCGTGACTGAGAGAAAGGGTTTCATGACGCACGCGACAGGTATTTTGCGTTATTCATGTCACGACCAGTGAATCATGCTCGTCCTACACTGATCCTCTGCTATGCCAATTTTGGTATATTACAAGTTATGGAGACGACCAGGACAGCGCCCAGACGTAGGTGGATGGATAGATAGATAGATAGATAGATAGATAGATAGATAGATAGATAGATAGATAGATAGATAGATAGATAGATAGATAGATAGATAGATAGATAGATAGATAGATAGATAGATAGATAGATAGATAGATAGATAGAAACGGCCAAAGTGCCTGAGGTTCGCTAAGAAATGCTTCGCATTTAGAATATTTCACTGTAGGGAAATCGTGCAGTGCTGCCACACCGTATGTGCGCGCCTTTCAATCGTGAAGACTGGACGGCTTGAACTATACCGTCCCTAATGCTTGTGGCACGCGCTCCGCTGTTCTCGTTTCATTTGACGCCGATAGTACACTTGCAGAACTTTTAAATCTAGCACCCAATGTTCAGATTAGCGCCGACAAATGAAGCTAAAATAAAAGTTTGCTCGCATTACTTGAAAGAGATGTATTTTTATGCATATGAATAAGCATAAGCATGGGCATTTTTTCGCACGTCTGAATGCGAACGTAAAAAGCCAAACAGTTCAACCTCCCAGCTTGCAATACCATTTTGTGCAGCTTTGTTTTTTTTTTTGGTTATTTTTGTTTTTGTAATTATTGAGCGAATAAAGTTCTCGTCGTCCCAGCTAAGACGTGGAACTCGCTGCTGAAGACCACTTACCCAGTGAGCGTGAAGCCCAAAATTTTCCATGTATTGGTTTCGTCCATGTCTACGCATAAGCAATGTGAAGCATAATGCGCTGTCTACATCACGGACAGCCATCCCTATTAGCATATTTGAACGCAAACAAAACAAAATACATGCACGCTATTGCGAAGGGAAGAGGAGGCACACAGCGCCTACACAACCCGCATAGCAAGGCCAGCCGAATAGTGTCAGCAGCACAGTTGTCCATTGCACGCAGAGGATGAGAACGTTAGCAGGAAACATCGCAATGAAGAGTACAATGAGAAGTTATTCGTTACTCAATCATGTGCGTCGTATCGACCTCTAAATACACAGCATGTTACTGAGTAATGACACTCTATTGGCCTCGAGATCTTGGAGTGGCGCCCTCTCGCGTGTGACGTCAGAGCTGGGACTCCGCTCTCAACCACGCTGCAGCAGCCGCTGCTCCTGTATGCGGATCGTCTGCTTCAGGCGGGAACTTTGTCGAACGAACAGCCTCGCGACGGTCAACTAACGCCTGCAACGAATGTTTTCGAGTGTAATCTTGAACTTGTTTTAGTTCCGGCCCAATCGACAGGGCCAAGAAATCTACCGGATGGCCGACGAGTGCGCCGATGCCACCGACCGCATTGCTGGTAAGAAAGTGAAACTATATGTGTGAGTGTTGTGGCTCGTTATCTTGTTTCCGCCGGACGATACTAATTAGTTCGGGTGTTTCTTTCGATATTTCAGTAAGCGTGCCATTCTCCAGCATCTACAAGTATGTAGATAAAGTTTGTGAAAGGTCGCGGTGCCTCATCGAGGGCGAGGCGGTGTACGACGCAGGGCACGTTGTTGAATGCGCGGTCGAGGCCGTCAACGGAGATCGCATCACCGTCGCAGCTCTCGTCCTGCAAACAAGTGCTGAAGTGCCGCCTTGTTGCACACCCCCCTGTCGAAGCCCATGATCGCAGTTTGTCCCGTAATGTTGGTCCAGTGAGAACGATATTACGTCGTAGTTCATATTAACACCGCACAGGGCCGTCGCACGGGTATTAGAATATAACAAATAGTTAATCGCGAGTTATACCACGCACAGGGCCACAGAAATTAACGTGGCAAAGGCAAGCTGGGCCAAGTTTCACGCCATGGAGCCTAACGAAAAGCTTAAAGAGCTCCACTTTTAAAAAAGTGTCTGCACTGCCTCAGGTGAAAACGTTTAGAGAATGTGCACTAAAGCGGCAACAGGTATCGCTTATGAATTTATGATAAGCATTTCCCTACGCGCGCGCTTGCCTTCATAAGTAAAATACGTATGTATGTACACCATCCAAATGGAGCCGTAGTCTCGGATATCCCGCGCCGCTCAGCTGAGCTCACGAGGCGCGCTTTCCTGCGAGGCGATTCGGAGGCCGCGTCGTCGGCTCCTTGTCTAGAGGCCTTCGCGGCAGGTTGTGGGACGGCACCGCACCTGGTGTAAGTCGCCTATGCTTATAGCCTGCCTGCAATAAACGGCTTAAGTATTGGCGAGGCGCTTAAACGCGGTCACAAGCTTACCCAAGAGTGGCGCGTACGGTGGGTAGCAGAAGTCACTGTGCGCTAAGTGCTTGCTGCACACTGTCGATGAAGGCGTGGGGCGCTTTCCCATTCTGAGCTTGACCATCCACTTCTTCAGCTTCAGGTCCTTAGGATAGCTGTGAATGCTAACGCTTTTTTCACGAGCGGACGAAGTACACTTAGGCACAGAGCAGTACTTCACCATTGCGCAGCACTCGCCGCGGAGACAAGCGGCGGCAGTTCTAAGAAACAAAGAGCTGTAGTTCTAAATGAACGTTAAAAGCAGATCCACGGTTGTTCGAACAGCGTCAGTAGCCACCATACGCAAGATAACCAATTGAACTGCTTTTTTGATGAGATTTACCGCAAGGGTGGTTTCAACACGGCGCTGGGCCTACGTCGCAGACGAAAGCGCACGAATCCCCGCTCTGACGTCATACAGGCGCCGTTCGTAGCGCCATCATCGGTCGCACACCAGGCCAATACCATTGCATCAAACCTAATCATATCCATTCCTCGTAAGATGCTTCACTGCACTACTGTACTTCTATGCCAAGAAACATACACATTGACTTACGCTGACGCATGTGTGTCGTGCAGCGAACAACACCAAGCAGTGAATAATACCGTGAATTCTGTACTGTAATATTGTTCTGTGTACAAATTGTAAAGCATTGAATTCTACCTTAGCGTAATATTACTCTGCCTATACCACGTTGCATGATTAGATAACCGTACATGTGCCGTATTCGGTCAGAATAAGAGCACCGTGCGGTCTAACGAGTGTACTGGAAGGCCTTCAGTGCTGTTCCGGACGCGGTTCAGGGGATAGTTAAGGCGCATGTTTATCCGACGTAAACTTGTGTGCCGTATATATCACATGCTGCGAAACCCTGGCAGCTTTGCACAGTCATACACGCGCACACGAGCTGTATACTATTTGTTTGATCGTAAGGCATCATTAAAGTTAAAATACTCATTCCTAAAAATGATGTTTTCATGATATTGTTGTTGTTAATATAATGACCAGCGGGTTGTTGCAGTAAGTTCTTCCAAGTCGTTGTAATTAATGCGAAACATTTCTTCGCGAACCATAGGCCCTTTAACTATTTCCCTCTATCGATCTGACTAGCCGCCTACATCTGGACGCTCTCGTGGCCATCTCCTTAACTTGACACAAACGAAAATTTTCGTAAGAGGACATTAGTGTACGACGAACATGATTTACACGTCATGACATGGATAACATGGTACACCTGTCGCGTACGTCATGGAACCTTTTCTCTCGTTCACGTTGGCACATACCTACATACCACGGCCCATGGAATGCGGGTATGAGCCACTGGTGATTCATAGGCAATACCAAACCAGACTTCGGAAATCCTAACGCTACAGTGTGAAAGAGCCCGTGTCGCAGCAAATTGCCGGTGAGCAAAAAATCTGACCGACGCAAAGAATAAAGACCACGCTTGTAACCGGAGTCAAACCCAAGAATTCTGAGCATTCTGTGTGGCAGTCAAGGATTCTACCACAGAGCCACGCAGGCGCTTGAACGTTCTCAGGAAATATACCCTAAGCAGGCAACGTCGTGGCAACGTCTATCGTCGTCGTGGTGTTGGCTATCTTCTATCATAAAAATCGAATAAACCTTATATACGCACTGCTAGGACGCGTCAAGCTATCGTCAACCGTTCATCGAGTCGGAGGAATACGCCGACAAGCGCTGCTTATGATATGCACATCGCACCGTAGCGTGCAGTGCCTTTCGATATAACTGACATCTGTGCTCTTACGTGAGCGGCGACGTTACGTCAGACCTGAAGATACCCTGGGCGGCATGTAGCCGACGTGCCTGTCAAGCCCAGAACATGGCCCACAATATACCGATAACTACTCGAAGCATGCACATAATATAAATAGCCGATGATGCATGCACATAAATGCGATGTTTGCATGCATATATAAACAGCCGATAAGTAGACGAGGGGGGAGGCGACCGCCGCCGTAGCTCAGTTGGTAAGAACGTCGGGCGCGTAATCCGTAGGTCGAAGGTTCGCTCTCTGCCGGCGGCAAGTTGCCTTTTCGTCCACTTCATTTTCTTCATATCTTTGTCACAATTACAGCAATACACATAAAACAGTACAAATAACGTCCACTATACCTTCCTTGGCTTCATTATCTACTGGTTTTCATTGAGGTTGTGACCTTCCTCATGCCGCTTAGCTCCTTTGGCAGCATTACGGGCTGCTCTAGCTTCTTCTGATGTAGCGCAGGCACGATTGTATTCTTTCGCACTGCCATTGTGGAGTTTGGAGGCAGTGCCATTGTGCTTGGAAATTCCGTTTTTGGTGTGTTCTCGGAATAGTGGAGAAACATTTCGCACACCCGCATCACATTCTCTTTAAGAGTGAAATTAACAAATAAAGGTGTCAGAACACAATAAAACTGGTCTCGTGGAGAAGTACGCGTAAAGTTTTACAAGCGGTGTGAACGATTGTGGAGTGAAATACTTAAGATTACTAAATATTCCACTGTTCTTAGGAGGATTGTTTACCCTTCTCGTGAAATGAATCACATGTAGCTAGCTGTCAAAAGCAGAGCAGCTTCCTCGACTTGGCCGCTTGGGATGTGAGGCTGGCATAGAAGCCGCCAAAGAAAGCCTTTTCGAATACAACGGGAACCATTCAGATCTGGGGAGTTGGGGGTGCCATTCGAATGACACACTGGAAAGCAAAACAGGAGCTCCCAAATGCTATCGGCAATTCTTTCCCTATACAAGATGCAGACCTACAAGAGAAGTCGGCTAATTGCGCGGTCGTTAAGCCTGTCGCAGGGTGCCTGAAATCTCGCCTTCCTAATCAGATCTATTCTGGATCTTCAAGCTTCGCTTTGTTTCCCCTTCATCTATTCCCTCCCTTTGACACAAAGAACCCAAACACGTCGGCTGCACAAATAGGAGTGGGCCTAACGATGCCGTCGAAGCAGGGAGGCCTCAGTCATTAGCTCTAGCACATTGCTTCCGACTCACAGTGGGACGAGCGTCGCGACTCTTCACATGTCTCAAGCATATGCAGAGTCGTACATCTCTAGTGAAATGCCGATTATATGGTTACTTGCTTAGATCAAGGATTGTTGCCATGGGTGGCTCAAAGCTTTCTGCACAATGACGCCTGAAACAAAAACAAAATGTTCCAATAAATGGGGTCATTCCGTAACAATACCGCCAGTCTGTTTGCGCCCGCTACCGCAGGCGCCGAAATCATTTTCCCAAGATTCATATCGGGTGCGTACAAGTGACAACGCACCATTCCCAACTTTCTGAGGATTTATCAGTGGAAAAACGCTAGCGTCGCTTTTCATAGATATTGAATAGTCTGATCTGTCTCTGCTGTGGCAGTAATATGCAAACAAGAAAATTGACAGCATACAAAAAACGCTTTCATCTCCCTCTTTATACATTGACTGAACATGGGCTCAAAGGCAAGCTTTGTATTGCGTGTGCACGTTATGTCGACTATTTTATTTGATTTCGATTTTATTTGTAGAATCGAGTTCTGCTTGCGCAATATGACCGATAGTGGCACCGCCCATAGAGGGCAGAGGAACGGAAGGGCGGGTGGCCTTGAATGCTTAACCGAGGCTGTCGTCAACGGTTCATTGTGAACAAAAATGTCTTTTGCTGAAACTTCTCAAATATCAGCGCCCGCCAGTGGTTAAGTTACACATTCAATGGCCCCAAGTTATAACAAAACAGTGACTATGAAAATTATCCTCTTGTGTGAATGTAATTTGTACACTAAGGGTTGAGAGTATCGAATGTACACGAAGATCTGATAATATTATATGATACTCATTGGGTATCATATCTCTCTAACGTATTAGGCAAGATGTGTTTTGATAGAACACGTGAAGTACTACTAATAAAATACATGCAGGCTGTAAAGAATGGGCCTAATAGTCTACAGAAAGCATGTTTTTAGAAATGCAAACGACACCTGAGAGGTGCAATAAATTCATCTGCCGTTAATAACTGTATTTTATTTCGCACTGGCCAGAAACTTATCTAGGAAAGCAACGTAATGTACCGCACATTTTGAATAGTGTGATCAAACTATGTGAGCACTGTATCTGCGCTAGACCAGTGGTTCTCAGCCATGGATGTTTCGGAGACCCCTTGTGGACTCGCGGAAGACAGGAGGGAACCCTTGCAGTGAAAGAAAAGTGGGGAGGGGCGGCATAAATAATGCAACCTGCAGTGTGAAATAGGTGCATTTTATTTCCCCCTGGCAAAGTATGGTCAAAGTGAAGGGCCACACCAATTCGACCTCAACAGCTTCTCCATCAGTTGTGCGGTCTGCAGCCACATTCAACCTGTTTCTAGCAATGTTTGCTCTTCAAATAATATACAAGCCTGGAAAAAGCATGCTCGCATGCATATGACGTAGAAAGTTGCAACAAAAGCTTTACAACGTTCGCATCAAGAAGGGGAAACACAAGTCAGCTCCACCGCAATGCAAGCTTGGTGTGCAGTGAAGCATACAAAATATCAGAAGGGGCAGCTGTCTCAGGACATTTGTGTGCCTCCAAAAACGCCTCTTTTTTTAAACAGCGAGGCTGCTTAAGCTGGCCGTTTTGTGCGGCCTATCAGGAAACTATCACCATCAACGGCTTTGTGCCACAGAAATTGGGCAAATCTCACTACTCACCACTGGTTCGCTAAGAGCGAGACAGAATGCTGTAGAAAGAAAGAGAGAGAAAAATAGACAGAAATAATGGGAATAAATATGTAAAAAGATAGAAAGACAGAGAAAGATATAGAAAGAGAGAGAGAGAAAGAAAGAGAAACACAGAAAGAATAGAAAAATCAAGAGAGAAATTAGGATGAAAAAAGTAAGATCAAAGCAGAGAAAGAAAGGGAAGAAAGAGAAATCGCGAGAAAAGGAGTGAGGAAGAGAAAGTAATGGAAAAGAAGAAATAGAAAGAAACAGAAAAAAATAGAGATACAAGAAACAAAGAGAAGCAGAAACAAAGAATAAAAATAAAAATAATCAGAAACAAGCAAGGCCACCCAGCGGTGCTCGTCCGGCAGACTTGGCACGACTAGTGCGAAGCTGCCGTACTAGGGAACAGGAAAGGCAACGGCGGCTGCGAGAAGAGCCCGAAGCGATGGAAGCCCGATGCCAACGACGACGTGCCTGTAGAACTATGAGAGGTGCGAATGCTCGGTTCTAAAGTTTGGACATCTGTGTCGTAAGTAACCTAGCTTAAGCCTAGCAACAACCTAGAAGCAACCAGATTTGACTTCAGAATCGCCCAGTTTCGCTGTTTCAAGGCTTGCGGGATATAGTGCAAGCTTCGCCAATTTCTTTAAGGATGCGTTTCGAGGACTTCCATTTGAGTACCACTGCGCTAGACTTAAAAAAAAAAGCGGTTTCTTAACCAGAGATGCATATCTGCGATGGTAGGATAACGATCTGCGCTATCGACGCCAAGTGAAACGCGAACAGCGGCAAGCCTTAGCAGTAGTATAGTGCATATTGTCCAGTCATCCCTGCTGACAGGCGGGCACGTCGGCATTGCCAACATGGCGTGATCCCCCTAT
>NC_051177.1:65272828-65502828 GCF_013339695.2 Rhipicephalus sanguineus | reverse complement strand
TCGATTCTTGATAGTGGGATAGGTTCCATGACGCCATTTTCGTGAGCATTCAAGTATTCATGAATGATATATAGCTTCGCCGATCTGGTTGTTCAAGATAAAATGGGCACAATTAACTGCATCAATCACTGTAGCCTGGGAGAGCAACGCGCTGTCCCTTGGTAAAGCGATATACAGCATTGGAACTGCCAATGAACCGAATTGTTCCTATGCTGGACTCGTGCGCTACCGTGAAGAGCCAATATGCACGCTCTGGTGTAGTCTATAGCTTCCATCTACGTGACTAGCTTACATAAAGTGAATGCACCAAATAAATAGTAGATATCAAAGTATTTCTTTTCTTACGTCACAGCGTTTAAAGTAATATCTCCGAATACAAAGCAAGTACATCGTCAGGGGCTATATTCCCTTCAAGAATTATCTGCTGTCAAGGGTACCGAAGTGATATGGTAGTAAGAATACCATAAAATGAGCAGTAGTTCCGTGTACGAATACAACCGATGAGAAGCTGCTTAGAACTGGGACGCAAACGACTGTGTACGTTTTGAAACTGTTTATTGCGCTGCAGGCCTTGTTTTTTTTGCGCAACGCGCGCCGAACGCCGCGCCCCTCGTTTCTTTTAGCAGCTCCTTTTACTTATGATCGGGGCTTGTCCATCGCAGTAGTAGCCGCTAGTTCTCATTGCTCCCGCTAGCTTGGCGTAGGACAGGTAAAGTATAGCCAACTCAGCGCACGCTCGCGCGAAAGAGAAGTATTCTTCCTCTTTGTTCATGGAGCGCCTTGATGATGATAATAACGCAGGCAAAGCCACATATAGCGTAGCCTACTGCAGCATGCGGCACTCCCTTCACTCCGGGGCGACTCTAGTTTGATAGGAGACCGCTGTAGGGCCACAACTGCGCGCTTCCTCTCTCTTTCGACAGTCGTCAGTCAGTGCGCTTCGATACTAATAACATGAACGAAGAAGACAAGGCGGCGGAGCGAAGGGCTCGCAGGGCAGCAGCAGCGCGGACTCGCCGCCAAGTCCCTGCGGTGAGAGCTCGCGAGGCCGAAGAGAGACGTGAGCGTCGTGCGGAGCCCTAGGAATGCAAGCCCGCGAAGCCGAAGCCGCGCGGAAGCGGCGGCAAGAGAACCTCAAAGAGGTACGGGCGCGGGATGCTACCTGAAGTTGGTGGCGCCGACGCACGCTTCAAGCGCGATTTCATCGACCACACGTTCGGCCACAGCTGCAAGGGCTGCGACAGCTTGTGGTTCGACAACAACCTGATCACAATCGCTACTATAACAAAGTGTCACGTCTTTACATGACAGTACAGGAATTGTACGCAGCATTCACGGTTTACCCGATAATCTCCGACCAAGCTCCTCTAACGTCATTCACTTCGTGGACATAGTACAATTTTTTTTTTGCACCACCGCCGCATCTATGTCGTAAGGAGTTTCGACGGCGACGGCGGGGTGCGGGCCTAAGGAGCTCCGCTCCTACAAAGAAGCGGCAAGCGGCTCTCATTTGCCTGTTTTTCTTCGCAAGGAGGGTATCCGTTCTTCATTATATAGAAAACACATGCGACATTTTTTTTGCAAACAGTCTGGAGGGTTCGCCAGGCGAAGCTCAAGATGCGCTTCACTTTACTGTATTGAATCGGAAAACTGACTTCGCGTATATGTTCGGCAAATCAGACTGCGTCGATCATCCAAAGATGTGCAAGTTTGTTGCCTGCAGAAGCATTTCGCGTCGTTATAAGTTATTTTGAAGACAAAAACCAGAGCTGCGCAATTTCGAAAAAAGGAAAAAAAAACTTATATGTGGCTCTACTGTAGTAAACACAGAAGACCAGCGGAGACGGGGGAATCCCGGTACAGTAATATCAATCCACACACTTTAATTTTTGCTGGTCAATCGGCCACATTCACGATCCTGCGGATCTTCATTTCTTCGCCTAGGCAAACTCTCGGCTTCCCTCAATCTGAACTCGGGATTTTCTCTTCTGCGACTCTTCGTTTCAGCTTCCCTAGCTCTCGCTTCAGGATCGGATCGCTGTCGGCGCATCCGTGCGCGATTAGCTTCTCGATGGCGCTGTAGTCCAGCGGCTTCTTCCTCGGGAGTCCCGACGGTAGTCTTCGCCGTTGCTAAGCGTACGCCACGTGCATTCTTTTCCCACTGTGAGAAATATGACCTACGAGGCGAACACGCGGGCGCGCGGGTTTTATCGGAGAACAAGGACGTCACACCACCTGTGCTCGCCGCGCCGCTCCTCTTCCTGCGCGTAGCTCCGCACACCGTCGCTGCGCCGCTACCTCTTTCCCGCTAAGCGCCGCTCTACTACCACCTGCCTCATTCCTCCTCTCCATCTTGCATCCGCCCACCCCCAGTTCGGTGAAGCTGCGCACGATGAAATAGAAAACCTGGCGAGTTTCTAACAGTTCCTCTGTAAGTACGGGTCAACAGTGCGAGAAGTTGCTTTACTGGACCAATAAATAGCGTCTGTACTGAAGATTACAAGTTTTGTTAGCTAATCTAGGAGTCGGAGAATCTATTGCGGCTACAACTTGAAAAGAACAATGTCAAGAAGCCTTATGAAGGTAGTTAAAAACCATTTACTAAATAACTGTTGCAGTTTTTATGTACCAAAACTCCGATATCAAGATGAGAGAGGGCTATGGAAATTTTTACCATGTAGGGCTCTTCAACGTGCACCTAAATGTAAGCACACGTGCTTCTAGCATTTTGCCTCCATCTAAACGCGGCCGCCACGGCCATGATTCGGTCCCGCGACCTTCGGTTCAGCAGTCAAGTACCATAACGCCTATACCACCGCGGCGGGTTGCTTTAAACGCTCAGTGAAACCTTAGTGTCAATCATGAGAAACTGCCAGTTTTGTTGCATAGAAATACAAGCAGGTAGTTGTCGATAATGTAAGGATATATAGTACGGAGGTAACATAAGACACCGAATCCTCTTCCCACAAGAGGAGCAAAACAGGCCAAGGCAACCGTATGGACAGCAAAAAGTGGATAACATGAGGGCTGCACTTAATTTGCCAGATGTGGTTCTTATGGGTTCATTAGAGCAACCACTTGGGACCAGGCGACCTAGTCTACAAGAGTAAATTGCAGGCATGCGGAAGAATCGCTTTTATTTAGGAAGGCGAAAGAAAGACGCTGAAGAGAACCAGAAAAGAGGGCTAATTGGTTGAGTATAAAGGCAGGGGAAATCGATAAGCGGGAGCATATCTTTGAGACGGCGTCATAGGAAGAAGTTGAGGATAGACGCCGTACGATATCTAAATGGCCAACAGCATCAAAAATAGGGGCCCCGAAAATCGTCCCTCCTCCATACCATCAACCGTCCTTTTGCTGGAAGTCGGAGATGCGTAAGAGCTCACCTGGGAAATCTCCTAGAGAAAATGGTCGTCTAGGCATCTCCTTTCCAATGCTGCCTCTTCTACTCTTCTACGCAGTTATTGGTTCACGTACACTCCAAGCTTACGCTGGCCTTGCTTTACCCTCTTTGTGTGCTCGTCCTCATATCGGCTGAGAACTGGATTGCGGACTGAAGCCGTCGTTAACCTCTTGCGTATGTTTCTCACTGTGTTGAGAATCACTTGGGAGGGAAAGGAGTGAGTGGTATTACGACAGCGGTGGCGAAATTGTTGAATGCGTATCTGGCATGCTGAAGGTACCTCGATGTAATCTCAATATACAACCGGAAGTTATCAGTGCTTTGAATGGAAGAGAGAAAGTGAGATGAAGAGGAAGAGAAGCTCTTTCGACTAGGAGTACGGCTGTTCATAGGCTCTCTGACCTTGGAAATCTCTTTCTAGAGATTGAACACATTTTTCTTGTATGGGGAAGGTAAATTTTGACGTGCCCGTTTTATTGCGCTACTGCAAAAGAGTTGTCGTTTTGCAGTAAACAGGCTTTTTATTGCAGCGTTGATATTTATAGTAAAATGCGTTCGGTGTCACGTTAATTTCCATATTGCCGCGCTAAATCTGCTGTTTGGTTCGTTCTTCAGGTTTTCTTCCACAATAAACTTTGCAGAGTTCTTGCATCCTAGGAATTACTGGAAAACATCATTCGGAGCAGTGGATATCGAGAAAAAATCACAGCATATCCACGGAGTGAATGATGATGAGTGGGCGAAGCTGCGGGGGTTCATCGGTAAACCGTGAATCTTCCGTGAATTCTGCCCAGTACATCATCACCGACGTGAGATCGGGCGCGTTTATACTAAAGGTTCGATGAAAGTTATGACGACTTACAGCTCACTTTAATTTTACATGTACGCTGTGAATTTTCATTGTTTAGAAAACCATTGCTTTAGAAAACATCTGGCGTCTTTCGTTAAGCAGCTGGCGTCTTTTCGTTTTGCTTTAGAAACATCTGGCGTTCTTTCGTTTTGCTTTTAGAAAACATCTGGCGTCTTTCGTTGGTTTATTTCATCAATCAACGGCGTTTTGAACAAAATTTTTATGGTTTAATCACGCACAGGAGAAATCTCACCAGGCACTACCTTGGAGGTAAACAATGGCTGCTAATGGGAATGAGAGACAGAAGAAGTCGGCTTTTAGCTAACACTTACACTTCTACTTCTACTAACGTTTCCTACTGGAACATGCCAACGGCTGCTAATGGGGAATGAGAGACAGAAGAATTCGGCTTTTAGTTAACGCGCACGCTGCGAATTTTTTATTGTTCAACAACGCACAGGAAAAATCTCCCACCGGCACCACCTTGGAGGTCAACATCTGGTACTAGCGTTACGACTGGTTACGCACTACGACTACGAGGGACGAACGGGTGCCGCTTTAAGGAGCTTCGCCCCTAAAAACAAGGTTGATCCCTCCGTCGTAGGAATCGGAATAACACGAAAGTAAAGCGTGCCCTTACAGAAGTAACTGAATGTTTATTGTACATTGATATAAGAGATTTTGCACAATGTATATTGATGTCTCGCAGCTATAGCACCGTTTAACGTGGATGCACCCGCTTTGATGCTTGGTGGTAGGTACATCTCCATGCCGACCACTAACGTCCATGTTCAATGATTAAACAAACCCTTCTTTTAGCTGCAGTAGTTAACGCTAAAAGCGTAATCAGAGAACGAGTTGTGATAGCCACAAGAGCGTCGCATATTAGACGCAGAAATTCGCCGCCATCCTGCGGCATGTTAAAATGTGATTGAACACTACGGCCGCACTAGAGGGAAACGCAGTGCGCGTCGTGCCGCCCCGGCAGCCCGGCCGCAGTTTTTCTCGGGGTGAGCGCGTAGGCGGGGAACGCGGTGTTACAGCCAGGTGAGGCCGGCGCGCGTCGCAGAGCTATTTCTGGTTTGATTAGCGTGATGCTATGAGCGAGGCCTACGCTTTTACGACGCTTGTGTTAAGGTCGCCACCTCGCGGTGTGTTAAGGCATTGACAAAATTGCACTTCTATTGAAAACGCGCCGAATATGACGAACGTGTAACGCGTTGCAGGTACTAATCGCGGAAGCCACAGTAATGATGAATTACTCTACTTTGCCGCTCCCAGAGGGCAACACCACCCCGCCGACCGGGAGAGTGGTAGATATAAAAGGCGCGTTTGTAAAGCCTCTAGAGTTTGTGACCGTGGGGAACGCACTGTTTTCTCTGTTGTAAACCTGAAACCATCGAACATGTCTTTCTGGATTGTTGGGAAGGGGTGTTCTTCTGGGACATACTGCAGAGAACTATAAAAAAAGATTTACCGACTGATGCCTACGGGATCAGGTTTTTACCAGTTAATGAAGAAGACGATGGAGCACCTTATGATACTGTTATGTTGCTCGGCCTTCACAGTATTTGGAAAAAGTACATGGCAGTCCGCCATGCCGACATCAATACACTGCCCATTCGTGAATATTTCCGCCAAATGATCACGAAGTTTATTGAAGAGTGTAAAACTAAAGACCCAATTCCAGAGTGGCTCGAACATCTTGAGCCACTTATCCGTATAAAGGAATTCTAGTCACTATGTAACCATTCCGGTCTTTACCTCTGTATGTACTGTTTATGCACTGTAATATTACTGTATGATGTGCAAAAGTAAGTAATAAAGAAAAAAAATGTGACCATGGCGCAGTGGATAGCGCGCCCGGCATCTGTTGTTGCGGACCGAGCCGTCGTGGGTTCGATGCCCGTTGACGGAACTTTTTTTTCTTTGCCATCTGATCGTGTACATTTTTTCGACGTCATTTCGGTGACGGAAATACGTCACTGAAGTCTTGGTGGACCCCGGCATAAAACACTTTCGTGTTAAAATTCATAGACAAAATTAGGTATAGCGGACTCCTGTCCATATAAGCGAAACTTTAGTTTTAAGGAGTTTGCACTGAAACAGATCTCATTTTATGTACGGAGTTTAGCACGACTGCCTCTAGCTTTTTGGCAGGGGAAGCAGTGTTCAAAGCAAGTCAATGGATGTACAATCTCTTTGCACACGTATCTACAAGACAACTTGCTTCACGATTCCTCTGGGTCGTGGGAACGCGGAGTTCTGACGTGAGGGCAGTCGATGCGCGAGTGCTGTCAATAGCGGTTACGTATGTCATTACTAGCACAGTAAAATAGACTCTGGGGAAGTTCTGACTCACTGCGGCGAAAAAACCGCGCGGACGGAACAAAGACAACGACGACAACGCCCGTCGTCGTTGTTTTGTTCTGTTCACGTGTTTCTTTGGACTGCAGTTAGTAATAATTATGTACCAACAAGCCCTACTCGCCACCGAATGAAAGCTTGACCTTCAAAAGTGCTACTGCATTCGCGAATACAATTCGCTCTGGGAACGCTGGAGACTTGGAGTACACTGCCGTTGACAGGGCGCTTGATATTTTCTCGCTAGCGTTTGTACAGGTTTCTAGCACTAGCGTGGTCGTGTGCTTGGAGCGGTGGGTACGAAGGGTGTTTGATCTCCTTGACTCCCGGGCGCGCTGAGCAGACGCGTTCCGAGCACGCCGCAGCGAGCTTCGAATGTGGCGTTGCCAAGCTTTTCGATGACAAAGGTATACAGCAGCCAATCTGCTTCAGGGCGTACCGATGCCGCACCCGCGCACCAGGCTTTGTTGAACTCAGACGGTCAGCTTCGAATGTTTGGTGTGATCGTGTGACATCGTTTAGAGCGTGTGACCTCGTGATGACGGACCGCTTGGTGAGATCGGATAACATATTAATCTCGCTTGAGTGCGAGCTAGTTGATACTTATCGACAGGTAAAACAGCGAAGAGGGAGCAGGAACAAGCAGATGCGTTATTCCTGTGTATATACTGGTCCGTATTTTCTTTGGCTCTTTTACCTAGGGAGAACATTCTCTTTTGCATCACTCAAGTCGGATTGTTCAACCAGCACAGTCGTGCTTCGAAGAAACTTGCAGGAGGCTGAAGATTCGCCTTTAAATATACAACGCCATAGCATTATTGGGCCCCGTTTGCAATGCCTCCTCATTCGCTTGCCATGCTTCCATCTCGGTGGACATCTTAACCGTGATGTGAGGGAAGGAACGTCTGTGCGCGCGACATTGACCATTTTAAACTCTCCTAGTACACTTAGGGCAATTACAGTTGCGAGGTAGCCACTACAAGTCAATACGTGCATCCACGTATCTCCGCAATTTGCTGATTTAGTGGATGAAGACCATAATGATGATGAATATTAATAATTATAGCTCAGCTCTTTTTAACAGGTTGGCTAATTTCAACCACCCACTCGTTACGCAGTTGACAAGGTGTCACGCCAGGTGCGATGCTACGCTTCTGTCGCGCTATATTACATGTGTTAAGGTGACTTCTTGCCTGACATGACGACTGCATAGCCTTTTACCGAAGCTATTTGGAGCTCTGGCGTGGCTCTGTGGTAGAATACGCGACTGGCATGTATACTGCCTAGGTTCCATTCCGGCTCAAGCCCCAATTTTTATAGTTTTCATTCACCGCTGTTTCTTGATTACGGAAAACATCGATTTTTCGCTCGCATACAACACCGCCGACGCAGACACTAACGCCGACCAGGGCGCCGCATTTCCGGCGACACATGCTTTGTAACACTATCGCGCTGAAAATACAAACATTTCGCATCTAAATGACCTAAGCTCTAGGGTAACCACTCTTTCTGACAAATGAATGTGTCGCGAACGACATTCAGTTAAAGTAGCTGTTTGTCTTACAGGCTTAATCAAAGGGTGAGTAGCAGATCCTAAACGCTGAAAAAACAGCACATGCTGTCTTCCAGCGCCTGACGTGCTCAAAAGTGCGACAATCTTTCTTGTCACAACCGACAAAGCGTGTCGCAAAGCGTAAGATTAGCAAACTGCCGTCTAAAGATGCCTTGAAATTCGATACATTTTTCCTTCGCGAAGCCATCAGACATCGAAATGAGCCATCATAAGTTCAGCCATCAGAATCAAAATCAAACGTCGAAATGACAATTCCCACGCTCCCCTCAATTATAACTATTGGTAGGTCAATAGACAAAAAAGCCGCAAATGCGCAATGTCTATAGCCATGGACAAGCCGATTTAATGTGCCCTCTTATTAGTGGACATTCGAGCAAGCTAAAAGCTCCCCCCCCCCAACCCCCCTTTCTTGCCTTCTCCTACACCTGTCTGGCTGGGAAAGAGTACAGAAAGCACACAGAAACCTACGCTAAGGTGTCTTGAAAAAGACAGGACCACTTGTCGGTTGTTGGCAGCAGCGGCAACTACTCTTCAAGGATTTTTCACCTCTTCTTACTGGACTGAAATTCCCATCATAAAACTGGCAAAGAAGACAGATAGACCATGAAGCACCGAACTATTTAATAGCGGTCCCCGATAAAAACGGCCCAGGTCTACCGCAAATGCGCACTAGTCTAAATGCCCGACGCAATATGGCGCGGTCAAGGTAACAACCTTAAAATATGTAGTTTTCATCCTGTACATTTCGACAGATTCAGTTTGACTCGTGGTCTTTCTCTCTTTGTTTCGTCTTCTTTTCGCGATCTGAATCTCGCCCCAGAAAGAAGTATGTACAGCAAGCGTAACCGGAAATTTTCACAGAAATTCTCTTAGAACTAGCCGACACAATCACCACTGCCATAAGTTCGCGATAATTCGTTACATTAGACAAATCTAGATTGTGGTGGGGCCCAGTCTAACAAGAAAAGACAAAAATTATTTTACTGCTACTCCAAGAATCCGGTATTTCCTTTAGCGTATGCAAGTATAATTTGAGAGATTTTAGCATATCTAGATATCTTCGAGACAGATACGAGGCGAAACGCCGTAGCTAAGCGCTACAAACATCTTTGGTCACCTTAAATGAAGGTGAAATGCTAGAAGCCTGTGCACTGTGTGATATCAGTGCAAGTTAAAGAGCTTTACGTGGACAAAATTGTTTGTAGCGCTCCACTACGGCGTCCCTCGCAGTCTGAATTGCTTTGTCGCGTTAAAAACAGCCGAACGAATATTGCGTTATCTCTTAACGAACTAGCACGCTCCCTGTAGTTGACACTGCTCGAGCATTTCGCTTTTATTCTCTTCCATCCGTGCGTTGAAAATGCGTACATTTGTGCACTTGTTTACTGCCTCCTTGCAATTCGGAGTAAACTTCATCTGTCCAGTACAAAGCACACGCTTTCAACGAACGTGTCACCGCATTTATCCTCGCCTTCGGTTAGCGGCGCCCAAAACAAGGTCGATCGACACTCCTACGCTAGCCACTACCGCATTTCATTGACACGCCCATTCTTCGCCTGTCCCCTTATGGAGTGCCACTTTGGCTGGCCTGCGCAGTTACCGGTTAGCCTGGACATTCCCGCTGTTGCTTTTTTGCCGTCTGGTATTGTACTGACCCAGGTCCGCTAGCGGCAGGACCTTTCACAGAGGCCGCACTGTCGCTCGCTTCAAGAATAATAAACAGTACCTCTCTATCACACCAACTCCTTTTACCACTGTCTCATCTTGTTTTCCGTTCGCCGAAACAAATGTGGCTTTTCTTTAAATAGCGCACTGGTCGGAGTTCTCATCGGCGTGCACTAAGTATTATTTTTTGGCAGTACTGGGGATAACGTGCCCATTAAACATTTAATGTGGTTGTGATAGCTCAAGGAATAGTTTAAGCGACACTAAAACGAAACATTGCGTTAGTCAACAGTAGTATATTATTGTCTAACATGTATACTGTCGTTAATTTTGCGATCACAGGTTGATATACGAGAAGAAACAAATTATGGCTCCAATCCACAGTGTGAAGGTGGTTGGACAGCACAGCTGTATCAAACAACGCACATTCTGATGGCCGGGAGGGGATATGTTTTATAAATACTTTAGAATAATGGTAGTGATAGTTCCTTTGTGGTCGATGTAGTAGACTGTGATTGGTTCTGCGACCATTTTCAGCAAGACGAATTTGTTCCTTTGATCGAGTATTGTATTCACGCTGTTTTTCTGGTGTCTTTAATTTCCGTGGTCTACCCATGACAGTCTTGGAATGAACTGAATGAGTTGTTATACGAGCCTTCCTTTCATACATGTTAAGCGGGAACCACACGCGGCGAGAAGGAAGGGCCGTTTGACGTCATTCGAAGCGTTCGTGTGAAGTGCAAACTATTATTTGAAAGGGAGGGATGGCAACGGCGACGCCGACGTTCCCTATATGTATCTATCGTGTCCCCTATGTCTATATGTATGTATATATGTACCGAAGCCACAAAGGAAACAGTTTAGAAAAGTATTTTTCGAACGCGGATACGAACCAGTGACCCCACGATACGCAGCGTGCGGCGTTTGACGAGCGTCGGTCCTTCAGCATACTGATGGCGAGCTATTTATATACACCATTTACCGCTAGCGGTACGCTGATCTCCGGGCATTTCAGCGTGGTCTCTGGACTACCAGGAGATGGCGCGAAGGGAGAGCTTTAAAGGTCGTCGCCCGCTCGTTGAGTTGCGCGCGCTCTTCTACTAACTGAACTTCTACCAACTCGCCCGAGCACGCGCGCTTATTTCATGATGCGGGTGGTTTGTACTTCTTGCGCTTTCACCGGAATGCTTGCGCTGAAGTAACAGAGCGCAACGAAGGTCACTTCACTGGCTTGAGCGGTCGTG
This sequence comes from Rhipicephalus sanguineus, assembly GCF_013339695.2. Taxonomy (NCBI): domain Eukaryota; kingdom Metazoa; phylum Arthropoda; class Arachnida; order Ixodida; family Ixodidae; genus Rhipicephalus; species Rhipicephalus sanguineus. The sequence continues at coordinate 65,491,729 of NC_051177.1, read as the reverse complement.
TTTGCGAAAGGAGCACGCTGCTGAAACACAATGAAGTAACAACTGTGACAGTTTTAGCTCGCGCTCGTCCTGTGTATACCTGCGCGTTCGTTTCGTGCGTCTTTCTTTGTGTTTGATCAGCGCGCTTTAAGTATCTGAACGTTTTAAATGCGAATGCATTTCTTTGTCGGGCTATGTCAGGCATCCGGCGTTCTCCGCGCGCCTCTCCGCTCTCACTTCCTCTCCCATAGCAACAGCAGCGGGCGCGCGCGCTTATCCTCGCCCCTAGCAACCGGAGCAGGTGGTGCGGGCGGAGTAGCGGAGAGTGAGTGGAGAGGAGGAGCGCGCTCAGGCGTGTGAGGGCGCTCGCATCGCTGGAGCTCGGCGGAGCTCCCGCGTGTGTGGAGAGAGTGTAGGAGAGGGTAGGTGCAGTGCTTCGCCGCTCCTTCTCTCGCCGTTCGCGCTCTCTCCTCCCTGCGCCACCGCCTCAATGCAGTGCGTTTGAAACGCGTTTGTAGCGTTTGTGCTGCCTTGGCATAGCCTGAAAACAGCGCGTTCTAAACGCGTTTGTGCTGCATTGAAGGCGGTGGCAACATCCCTGAGGTGATTACGAACGCACGTAGGAAGCGTTCGTTGAAAAAGGCGCCCAAAAGGGAGACACTTGAGCGTGTCGATGTGTCCAGCTTTACGCCATTAAAATTACTACGCTGTGTACTCTCGGCGCAAGAAATGCATTCGCATTTCCTCACGATTCCCTTCGGGGAGGTGGGGGCATTTTTTTAGTTTGCGCGTGTCCTGTGTGTGTTCTTTTCATGCGTCATTTGTGCTTGAGCAGCGCGCTGCACATTTCGAGCTGCTTGCCATGCTTCGCCTGTCATTCCAATTTGTTAGTATCGCATTCATTGCTTCGCCCTCACGGCGAAACTGTAACTTTTTTTCTATTTTCGCCACGATGACCTAATGAAGACTTGTGAAACTTGCCATCTCTTGGAATCCAGTCAGTTACCCTTCATGACCACCGGTTATCCTGCCGGCGTGCTACGTGCCAGGCCCATATCCATTTCTTCTTCTTGATTTCAACTATGATATCCTTAATCCCCGTTGTTCACTGACCCATTCTGCTCTCTTCCTGTCTCTTAAGGTTACACCTATCATTTTCCTTTCCATCGCTCGCTGCGTCGTCCTCAATTTAAGTTGAACCCTCATTGTAAGTCTCCAGGTTTCTGCTCTGTAGGTAAGTACCGGTAAGTTGCAGCTGTTGTATACCTCCCTCTTGAGGAAAAGTGGTAGGCTACCATTCATGATTTGATAATGCTTGCCGTAACTGACTGGATTCCAAGATATGGCAAACGCGTGATGGGGAGACAGAAAATTAGGTGGGTAGATGAGATTAAGATGTTTGTCGCTATAACGTGGCAGCAGAAACTAGAGGACCGGGTTGATTGGCGGAACATGGGAGAGGCCTTTGCCCAGCAGTGGGCGTAGACAGGCTGATGATGATGTTGATGATGATGATGTGAAACTTGCCTTGTTAAGACTCTGGTTCCTTCAGAATTCAAGGAATGTAATTGATTTTTACCGCTAATGAATTAGGCATAACGCGCCTAGAGACCCCGTCGGTATCTTTGACAGAACGTAAGAGACTAAGGCGGGCTGGTTGATTGCTCGCTTTATCTAACATGGCTTCACATGCACGTGTTACGACAGGACACAGGTAGAAACACAGACCAAATGGCGTTTGTCATCTGGGTTTGTTGCTCTATTCTTTTTAGTATGCGCCGATAAAACCATGTGCCAAAGAAGTATGACGTCACGGTGAGTCGTCGAGGGGCATTCAGGTAGCATTGCCCTTGTCATTTTCTATCTGCGCGTTCTCTCGCTTACCAAACGCCTTATACGACTTTTCACGCAACATTTGGCTTTGCTGTTGCGGAAAAGTATTTTGCTAGCCCGAGAAGAATCGTATTGCTCATATGTACCCTATTAGGCTTACCTTTCATGGTACACCAGGCGTTTTTACGGGGACTAAGCAAAGTATAAAAACATTGTTTACGACGCAGAAGAAAAATTTATTCAAGAGAGAGCTGCCAAGCGCGTCGGACGTCCATAAATACTAAACTCACACTGATTGTTCGTTAACTGACGTTATCGATTTACCAGTCGCAATAGCTACATGGTACATATTGAGGTTGACGAAGTTTTGCAGTGGAACTTGCAAGGCGTATCCACTTTGAATGATAACTTACGGGTGCCCGGATTTTGATATATACGCCGTCGAACAAGCAGTAAAAATGAACTGTCGTCCTAGTCTTCCAATTCTAACGAAATATATGTGGTATTGAAGCACAAGACTTAGTAGAACGGCTGTATGCGTTGTAGAATCGCTCCCATTATTTCATTTCTTATATTACAAACTGCTAGGGTCTCTCTACACTAATCTGTTCCTGCTGCCCTTGCAGCTTTCCGAAGAGCCACCAGGAACGCTTTCGGCTGAATAGAGGTGGCATTATTCATCGGTCATTAATTTCACGCTCGACAAAGTTAATTAAAGCACTATTTCTGGCTCCTCTGTCAGTAAACCCATGCGCCTGCCGTGCTGCCATTGATTTTCTGCCCGAACCAATCCGCGGCAATGCAAATTGCAAAATCTACCATTCCTTCGCTTCCTTGGAAGCTGGGGTAGAATTCCGATTTTCTAGAGTCTTGTGGTGTTAAGCCGTTGTACAAATGCGCCCACATTTTTAGGAGCGAAGCTCCTTAGGCCCGGGCCCCGCCATCGCCGTTGAAGCTCCCTTCTCTTGAGCACCGCTTTAGGTTGCAGTGGCCGGTGATTTAAGAGGAAATGTTTAGGCCTTGAGTGGTTTGGTTCTAGCGAACCAGAAATTCAAGGTTAAAAGAAATAAGCTCTGTGCACAACTGGGTATAATGGGCGTCTTCACTTTCACAGCATTTATCGAGGATTGCGAATTGACAGCCATTATTCTAGCGCACTACGGGCATATTGTCGAAGGTAGTAGCAAACGCTGTCCCCACCTGGCGCCGGAACAAAAAGACAATGAAACGCTGCACGCGGCGTTCTGTCGCCGCCGCCGAAGCTTCCCGCCGCATCACCGCTCGCACCCCTCTCCCACTTCTGTCCCTGCACTGGGCGCGCCACACGCTCACTCACTCAGTCGTTCCCGCCACCGAGCGCAGCAGACGCTCTCCCCGCCCTACCGCCTTCATGAAAGCCAGCAGCGAGATCAGGCGCATAGTCGTTTGCGTCCCAACTCTAACGAGCTTCGCTCATCGGTTGTATTTGTACACGGTACAACTGCTAGTTTCTTCTGCTTCCTAGCTTTGCAGCTCAACTTCGCGACCACAGTGTTTGTTATATTACCTGTTGGTGCCATGTTGCGCTTGAAGAAAGGAAATATTTAATAAAATCAAGAAAGACTGCTAAATAAAATATTATTGTCATAAATGATAAAGTCGTGCGCGCAACTTCTTTTACTTGTCATACAATACAAAGTTGAAGGGGCGCTGTTGACTTCTTCCGCTCTCTTTCAGTTCAAATGAATCTCGTAGCCTAGCATATTCGAAAACAATATGAGTTAATTGCAAATAATAAGCATGAAAAATAGGATTTCCTCCCCGAATGAATTCACCACTTAATTCGAGGTTCGATGCTAGTACATCTTCCTTGCTTTTATACCACCACGGCTAGGATATTTCTGTGCTCCAGCTTATGCGATTGTAATTGGGACATCGCATTGTTTGTTGCTGCTTTTTTAAAGCTATAGTTTCATGCAATACTGTCAATACCAACGCTGAACGGTGAAGTAAAACAACTTAACAAAAAAATTCGAATGTGTGTACGTCGTTTGAAAACCTCTAGCAAACTTTAGAAATATACTTGTGATCACAATTGAAATGAAAGAACATATATATACCAAATTTGAATGATTCTGTAAAGGTTGCTGCTCACCTTTGTTCTGCATAGGCACATTGAGCAATGAATATTGAACATCGCTCTCTGTCTAGGCTCTACAGAGCACTGACGCAATTCCCCAATATTGAAACGGGTATATCGCTGTTGTTGCAACAGGCTTGTGTCAGGACAGTACAAATGTCTCGCTCAAATGCTAATTACATGTTTCGAAATTGGGACGTTGAAGATGACGCAAGTGAGGTGCTCTATCTCTGCCCTACATGGCCAGGCTAACTACGGGATGTTTAGTGTGTGTCTGGTTTATAATATTCCGTTCCTCTGTTGTTCGTATGGAGAGGCCTGCTAAAAATTGTTAATAATGGACGCTGCTGCTGGTTTCGTACTTGCGAAATAGTGCGCCGCCGGCTCACCTTATGGCGCTTATCTGAAAAGTATTCATTGAAGTTAATCCAGGTTGCGCTAACGTTTATTCTGAGAAATGGCCATAGAGTCTGTCACTGAGGTTTTCTTCAGTTTTTCATTTATTCCTTCAGAAGAAGCGCACCTCATTCCTCTAAAATTTAGAGGCATGCGAGGCCGCGAGGTTGTGCAATTACTATTTCCCACACACCAAAAAAAAAAAACTATAGTTGAACCTACATCCATGCCTGAGTCGTTTATCAATCAATATAACACGGTATCGTCGGGCCTTTTAAACTGCAGTTCGAACCTGTATGTATGATATGTTGTCTCACGGGATCTAATTCTATGCAAATTATAGTAGGTGTGTGTGTGTGTGTTCTTTCTCATACCTCAGGATTTCCACTCTTGAGCGCCGAACTCAAGCTGGCAACTCGCCTCCTCTCCAGCAACAGTTCCGGGTTTGGATGTTTGGAGAAAAATGAAGCGCATGCGCTTCATTTTCAGCAATATTCTCTCCCCAAATATGCTTGGGAATAGAGCTTTGTATTTACGTCTCGCCTCTGCTTATATTCACACCCTCAGTGTTACGGCTCAATCTTTGCAGGCTCCTTTAGAATTGAACGATACAGTTATATCCTGTACAGAAGCCCGTCTTTCGAACATCGACCTTTGTACAACTCCATCAGATTTTAAGGAAAAAGACATAAAAACCGAGATGTCCTAATTGCAGCCGCAGCAAAACCTAACAACGCACAGGATGGGTATACTGATCATAGCGTGCCGGGATCACTTCTCAGTGCACTGCCAAACAAATATATATAAGCCTGCACTTTTGAATGACCATTCCGAACATACTGCATGACATTCCTAAAAGAGTTAACATGACAGTTTATGCTGCCACTTCATACTGCACTAGTAGTGCAAAAATAGTGACGGCTAACTAGAGCCCGTATTCTCGTTTCAGTTGGGTGAAGAGGGGGACCCGTTATTATCAACACGAAAGCAGCTTTCATTTGATAGGATGATGTCGCTTATGCCTTTCTCTCCTTAAACTGCTTGTTTATTTCGCGAAACCAACCGTGAATTCCTCAAGAGAAACGCAGGTTAATGGAGTCAGATAATGAACGACCTTCAGGATCGATATCCTCCACTATAACTGCGTTCTGGAACGTAAACAACTTCGCATTGCATGAACCGTGATCTGCATAGCGGAGCTGCACACAGTATGCGTTGACTGTGAACAAGCAGCCAAGAAATTCAAGTTAGAGAGCACATAAAAAAATACTTAGTCCTAACCCTGCGTGACAGAGGGGACCAAACTGTACCGATAGGCATGGTTCGTGTTCTCCACAGGAAGTGCACGCATTATGGATGGCCGCCCACAGAGCACAATGCGACGATGCAGTAGTTCTGGCGGTCTTCGGGAAAGCAGCCACTCGTCGCTTATTTCCATCACTTATTGCAACACAACTTCCACATGCAAATCTTATTTGTGAGGAACGGGACAAAGGAAGATGACATGAAAATTTCGAAGAGCAAAACCATGATACTGAAATGCACGCATACGTATACATTATATAAGGCAGTGCGCACGTATTGGAAGCACGTGCCTGTGCGATGCACGGTGCACGATTGAGTAACGAGTACGGCAATAATTAGTGCCCCAAGCAGAGGTAAGGATTCGAGTTTACAGAAGTATATAAAAAATCACAGGGACTCTTATGCATTCACCTAAGACGACTTGAAGGTGAACGTAATCTTCTTTTCCTTTTCAGTCAGCGTATTGGTCCCACCCCGTCAACCACTGAAAGCTTACCGCACGTAACGGGGTTTTGCACTCCCTCCGTGATCGGCCCACTTTTGACCAAGCGACGACGTCATATGATGGATTCATGACGTGACGTCATTTGAGGCGACATCGCGGTGATGTCACGATGACGTAATACGTTTGGCCATTGGTGACGCCAGGATGACGTCATATGTTGACGTCATCACTTGGGGATTTTTCGTATCACTTGGTTTGAGCCGACGCCGTGGGATGCCAATGCTGCCGACACGGGACACTCGTCAATTTTCGCTTTTGATGGGACATCTAAAGCTTTCACCTTAAAAAATGTAAAGCCAGGAAACCACCTCCACGCATCCCTTTTCCCTTAGTATTACTAAAGGCGCAGTCCCGAGCTTATTTGCTAGACAGACACAGATTTTAACTTCATATTCTTGACCAGGCTCTTTACGGCCACAGGTGGGCGGTCACCTCATTCCAGGTAGTCGTGGACTTGTAGTAACAACCTATCCTTGTTCACAGGCTGCAACTGGTGCTCGGGACATGGGGGTGCCTCCCGTTGTACCTCTGCTGGTGCGCTATTTGTGGATTTTTGTTGCATTCCCAGGCCGTATGGCAGACAATGTTCGGCCACTTGCCAGATTGGCAGCCTATTGCAAATGTTTCGGATTGCATTGCATGTATCAGAGTACTAGGGAGGTAACTGCCCATTTGGAATCGGCGCAATACGACGGCTATCACAAAAAACAAAAAAAGGCTAACACGTTACGTGAGGCGTTGCCGTTTTCCGAACGTTGTATGCTTTCTCAATCTCGGTTTTATTTCCACACTTGCTTTTTTTTGCCCTTTGTCTCCACTCTTCTTTCCATATTTCTTCCCTCCTCTGCCTTCCCTGCAGTGTAAAGTAGCAAATATCAAGTTTCAATTCAGGTTAATTTCCCTGCCTTTGCCTGGTTTGTATCTCTCTCCTTCTGTTCAGAGAAATGAATCGGTCATGTGAGTGAGATCGCCATTTTTCGAATTTCGCAATACATTGTGTAATGCTGCAGTGGTTCCCCGATCACCTTTTTAAACATGCACAGCACTATTCAGTAGCACGAGACTTTAGGTGTGGCTCTTCGATAAAGCCAGTACTGGCGCACTCACACTTAGGAAGCGAAGAGAAAACGAAAACGACAGAGCGGCCGGAAAACCGTGTTCGCGCTCATCGGAAACGTTTACATTTGTTCTGCCTATCCTGCACGCCGCCGCCGCCTTCGCCACTTCTAGAATACATTCCGTTTTGTTCATTTCCTGAGCATTTAATTTCGTACAGAACACAAGTTATGGGCGCAAAACCAGGAAAGGAATCAGGAGATGTTCCAGCAGAGATGACATAGGCGGACACAGCGTCAGCTTAGGCGATGTGCTCGGCCGGCTGTGCAAAAGTGAGTTATGTGGGGGCATGCTGACTCGCTGCTGCTTCACATTCTGTTAATTCCGTTCTCAGAAATATTAATTCAAATCAGGCTCTCAAGGAACGCGACCTTGAAATGGCTGTGACTTTTGTCGAGCAGCACGTGTATAGTTTGGGACGGCGTCGATCAAAATCTCCGTCGATCTCCTTGTCAGCCATTTTAGATTCGCGGCCGCATGTTTACATCACGTGGTTTATATGCTAGTGCCGCCAAAGTAAGGCTTCCCGTGAAGAAGAAAGACGTACCACTATCGCGTGGTGGAAAAATTGGCATTGGAGCGGCTTTTTTTGCATCGGGATCGCAACGGGGTTCCTGGTGATTCCGGCCAGGAACCGCGAATTTCTGGGAAAACTCAGAAGAGAGCGGATTTCAGGTGAGTTTTGCCGCTTTCGCCATCTTCGAAGCCCAGTGTGAGTGCACCTTAAAGGCGATCTCTCTTTTTCCGCATGCCTGGCAGGCATCGCTCTTCAGTGCACCACTAGTGCCACTCTAATAAACCAAAATAAAAAAGGCGAGACAACAGCTCTTCAGGTGTTTGCAGTTTGTTACCTATCGAGCACTGAGTGTGAATTGGGCAACATACTCTGGCGAGGTCAAACCATGTACTCACTGTATTGGCTCGCAAGCAGTTTTTACTTGTGAGACAATCAGCTTCCCGACGAGGTAGTCAAATATTCCCGCTACGTACATGAGCCATTGCATCACAGCACTGCGCAGGGGTGCCTTGCATCAAGAGTGTACTCATATTCATGCATTTGCTTTGACCAAATTAAGCCACATTTCCTGCACTTAGGCGGGTTTCGTTAAGGTTAAATGGTTGTGCGAGTGCTAGCACAACGTAAAGTGCATTAGCACAGCGCCACTTAGCAGGCAACAGAGACTGAGGAGGTATAATTAGTTGGCAGCTGGACTTAACCAGACGGCGAGCGTAAAGGTCTGGAAGACACGACCAAACTTTTTTTGCCCAGGTATTACTCAGCAATTAGCGTTTTTTGTTTGTTGAGTACGTGTATTTATCCAACGTAGGAGGCACAGGTTTACCTTAAATGTTTTACTGTAACATTCGTAGCACATAATTTTATTAAGAAAGACTTTTGCAGTAGAGTTGTTATGCTAGAGTATTATCCGTGTGGCGTAGAACGAAATCTATCATCATCATGCCCAGCTTGCCTTTGCGTCGTCAAGCGAAGTAAATCTTAAGTGAGCCGATAGTTAAGCCAAGGTAGTTATTGCCAAGTCTAATTAAACCTACTTGTGCATCGCAATACTATATTAGGTAAGCATAATTAAGGTAAATGGGAGAAAACTCAATTAGTCCCATTACACCCAAGTTCAAATAATAGTGGGGCTATAGTGAGGTCGGCCTCAGCAAATCTTACCGAGCAAGCCTTCTGAGGACAAAGCCTTATTAGTGCGAGTTATGTATTTAGCTAATTAAGCCCAGGTGGGGCTTGGAAATGCGAGTTGCTCAAGACTAAGCCAACATATGCGAATAAGCGCTATTAAGCTAATTAAGTCCATTTGTCTATTTAAGCTAATTAGGCAACTGCAATGTTGTTCATTCGTTGCTGCTACGGGTTGGCTAATCGTCACACAAACGATACCGCTCGATAAGCTACTGGCCAAAAGTTGATTTACGAGAGAAATCACGTGAAAACGACGTGCAGCCGTGTGTGGATGCACGTATTAATTGACCCAGCAACACTTAGCAAAACTTAGAATACCTTAGCCAAGCCAGGACCAGCTAGGTGCCCACGAGCTTTGCTGTGACCTAAGACTTAAGGCTTAGTGCGAGCTGCGCTAATTTTATTGTATATCCAGCGGCGTCCCGATTCGTTCGCGAGTGGGGGGGGGGGGGGGGGGGTAGTGCTGGCGTCGCTCACTCTGTCCGCCCTACATTACATACATACACACATTATATATATATATATATATATATATATATATATATATATATATATATATATATATATATGTATATATATATATATATATATATATATATATATATATATATATATATATATATATATATATATATAGCCACCTGCTCACCAGGTACGGCAAGCACGAGCCAGCAATCCACAAGAATGGAAGAAGATGTTCTGGGACAGTGCGCCGCGCTCTCACTCGGAGTTTTTGCTGTTGTTTTGGCAGCCATCTTCCCAGTCTTGTGCGCGTGTGTCCGCCGGTGAAGTATTTGCTAGTTTAAGTCCTTCTCCTTCTGTAGCACGTGACAATATATATATATATATATATATATATATATATATATATATATATATATATATATATATATATATATATATATATATATATATATATATATATATAATTTGAGCTGATTTTCTTATATTCGTAAAGCTGATCAGCTTACTTGCTTTTCAAAACTGCTTGCTTTAAATCAAGGAAGAATCTGCACAAACACATTGTGAAGGCTGGGCTGCCCTATACCGCGAAAACACAGCAGTGTTTAATAACATTTTGGAAATATAACCGTGAAGTTTAAAAAGTACACCGAAATTTAACCTGATCATCTGAGCGTTCCATCAGCCAAACTTCCCAGTCTTAGTATGGCGTTGCAGATACGATGAGAATGAAGAACCTGCTATGATTCTAGTACCTTAAATTCTCACTTATTAAACCGAACATGTGGCTGACAAAGCAAGGTACTTTGCAGAAGTCTTCAGGATAAGCTGAGTGCCAATTTCTTCACTGTTAGAACCCTCCAATATAAAATCTTTCTTAAGACGAAGACCAAGTTTAGTCGATTAATAATCAAGCAAACCACATTGAGCTGATTGTGTATAGTTATAGGATTATAAATGACTACGAATTTATATGAAGAATGTGAATATTGTGAAGAATGTACCAAACTCCGTGCTACGCATTTCGTTTGCATTTTACTGAAAGTTTCTCGGTATCGAGGTTGCATTTCTCTTAATTTTTAGCATTGCTTCGGTTACAATCCTTTCTAGTTTGCTTGTTTCTATGAGTGCACGAGTGATGTACTTTTTTTTGACGCGACTTACGTGCCGCTCTTATTGCAACAATGAATGCTATTTTTCATTTCTCTCGCTGAGTATTGCTTTCTTAGTATTGTTCTGTTAGTTCATAGTTGGTGTCCGATATTTTTATTTTTTCTGAATATTGTTTTCGTATTATTAAGCTTTTAGTAAGTCGTTAGTGTTATTCTTAGTATTATTTTGCCATGTAAGTCAATTTGTTTAATCGTCTCGCAGGTACGTTACTGTTGCAGTGTTCATACTCATGTATCGCTTTCTTCTACATTTCTTTTTCTGATGCTTCCCTTACTCAATGCTCCCCGTGGAGCCTGTAAGGCACTTGTAAATAATATAAAATAAAATAAATATACTAGGTGTCGTTCCTTGCCCTCCTACTTTTCCCAATTTGTATGGGCGGTGGACAGTAAAGCGGTGAAGTGGCTCTTTACTCCGCCCCTCCGGTTCCTCCAAGTAAATAGTGTACGCAAACTGTGTAAGCTCAAATTTTCCTCGAAAAAAATGTGGGTGATTATAACGTTAAGCTACTCCCCATTGTTTCCTTCCGTATAGGTCGTTAGCTGTTAATGATTGGTCGAACTTTTCTGGGTCATGCTCACAGCACCTGCTCGTAAAACGACGCAACAAATGGCGCGTAAGTGATCGACCGCGTAATTACCACGTGCGCATGACTACGTAAAAAATAATAATAATGAACTAGTTTCACTACGGCCTATTGTTTGTCATTGGTTCTTCGCTATTTGTCAAAAATTTTAAATGTGCCATAAAATCGCCTCCTTGTTACGCGGCGTCACAAGTACGCGAAAACTCGCGGCGTTAAAATGAAGTGTGCACAATAAGCAGCACATTACTCTGCTGAACAATAACTATTTTTATTTCAGAATAGTCAGACAGAGTCTCTTTCTGAACGTAATTTACGAAGGCTGCTTATAGCAGCGGGTGAGATGGATTCATATGTGTATAATAGATACTTTCATTTGTATTGTAACGATGTTGAGCTGTTTTTGCGCGTGTACAAATCTCTGTGAACCCATCGTTGCTGACAAAAAGGTAGCGAGAGAAATAAACATTATTAGGAACAGACACAATCCTCTGCAGGTAGGCAGCCTTCTTAGTCCAGAAAACCGTGGATGCTGGTCATCACACTGGTAAGGTAGATCGTAACGGGGCAAGCTTGAAAGCTGGGCTTCTCAATGTACTACTTGAGTCCACTGCCTTGTTACAAGCCGCCACGATTGCTGCAAGCTAACGTATGATAAGCCAAGTGAAACAGGCTAATCGGAGACTTAAAGTGGTAATCTATTTTAGCTGTCCTGGCTAGGCACAACTAAAATACTGCACACTTCTACACACTCCCCTATCGGAAAAACTACCATGGTGGATACTGGAAAAGGTGGTGGATATAGTGGAAATAATGCTGGGTATGCTGGAAATCATGGTGTCATAGTGGACAGTGGTGGGTGGCATGGTGTACGTTAGCTGGGTAAGGTGGATAGGATGGTGGACGATGGTGGAGAGTAGCAGCAAAATACTGGGTAGGGGTAGGAGACAGCGCCCACTATGGCGCGAATGGTGGAAAGCAGCGAGGGAATGGTGGGTGAGGAAAATGATGGTGTACCATGCTGCACCATGCTGGAGAAGCTGCACCAAACACCGTCATTATACTCGAAAGCAGTGGCAACTATGATGAGTATAATGTGAAATATCATTGCAGTGCAAAGGAACAGCATTTTGAGCGAGTTGGTAATGCCTAATGGAGCAATGTAAAACTCAATAGACAGGATATCGAACTTGTTTTGTATTTGTAATACACCCCTTGTGAGCATGCCTTTTCTTTATTTTTTATTGACTGACATGAAATAAATCTATATTTTTGTGGTGAGTGGTCGAGCCCCTTGAGCTTTCGTTTTCAATGCTACATTTGTTTGCAGTGCCTATTGTATTGATCGCGAAAAAATGCTCAAGAGTGTATTGCCTGATTATTCGTAAATTTTAATACGATTTTCTTGGCTGAGAATATATTGATTCGAGCAAGAAGAAAAAGCAAAATTAGTGATCACTGGATAGCAGTTAATTTTTGGACTTCCGCCGTGGGATGTACCTACCCGAGACTACGCCTGTTCCGCTTTAACATTCGCGCTGAATTTGCTGCTCGCTCACATTTATGATCAGACTGGAAGTAAACATCAACATCATGTGCGCTACGGATGTAAATGTTGAGAAAAAGGTCCGTAAAATGCATGCTGCAACCGAATCACCTCGCGTAAACAGATTGACAATGTACTGTATTGCAAAAACAATTTGCGGCTTGCGCCGAGAACCTCATTTAGACGGGGGCAAGGTGCAAAGCACAGCCGTATACTTAGATTTTGGCGCACGTAAAGAGCCCCAAGTGGTCGAAATTTCCGGAGCCTCCACACTACGGCGTCTCTCAAAATCATATCGTGCTTTTGGGACGTCGTCAAACCCCAGCAGTTATTATTATCTGAGCCGAGCAGCTGCTTCCCAGCTCCCTCCTCCTCGCTGCGCTGGTAGCGGCTTACAACCTAGCCTCCGAGATTAATGTCTACTGCCCGTCTCTGAGGCCGTGTTCGCCATAGGCGCTGTCTCAATGGCGGCGGTGACGTCACGTCCGACAGCGTCGGAAGTGAAATTCGTTTAGGCCGTGGCCACTGGCGTCGCCGCTGTCGTCCTCCCAGATTTTTCTTTCCTGACATGGCGGCGCGCGGCTTACAACGTGGTCATGGCGTGGTGATTGTGTTTGTGCTGATGGGGTTGATTTTCGTGCACGTGCTTTGTGTTTTATGTTGCGGTCATTGACTTAGGCGGAACATCTTGAATCAGTATGATGCGCGGTACACGGCACGCTAAGTGAGCGGCAGGCGCCAGCTTCCCAAGTACGATTCCTTTGTTGGTGATCATCAGGGGCGTAGCCAAGGGGGGGGGGGGTTGGGGGGGTTCAAACCCCCCCCCGAAATTTTTCAGTTTTGCTTGCGTATATATACGCGCACACATACAAACGCACGCACGAACATACATAAAGTATGGTTGAACCCCCCCGAAAAAAATTTCTGGCTACGCCCTGGTGATCATCATCGATGAAGAGTGCCGGAATAGTTTCTCGCAACGCGCGCTGTGGCATGGAGAATCGACGTGACAGTTCGTGCACATGGGAACTCACCATATTGCCTCTAGACCGACGGATGCCTGCAAACGGGGTGGTCAGCCAACGCCGACTCGTTACATCACCTGAAGACCGGCGGACGTCGCAACGTGTACGCTGCCAGCATGTTCTCTTGCGAAAGGTAGGTGGCTGTGAGTGCTACTGTGTGCACGTTATGCATTATTATTGCTGTATGCGTATTGCCAAGGGATATTGAATACGGTGGTGCTGATGTCTTTGCAGTTGTGTTGAAGCTGCTCCCGCCCGACGTTTGTGAACAGCTTAATCGCTACTGTTACAAAGTGCATGGATGAAGGAATAAAAGCAGGACACCGACCATGAAATAAAATGCGGAATGACGTTTCGGCTCCCCTGACGGGAGCCTTGTTCACAATGAAAGCGACGACGAGTGAAGCGATGCTTATGAGGGCTTTAAAATATGACGTAAGCAGCGGCTGTAGATAAGAGGGAGCGTTCCGTCATTTCGGTTCAAAGTATGATCCGTCGTTTGAATCACGATGGATTCTAAATGGTGTCTTGCGGACAGTTTTTTCTCCTTTTCCAAGATCGTGGCGTTATCGAAATCAATGTGGTGGCTCAAGTTTTCAGCGTGCTCGGCCAAGGCATTCGAAGAAACTTTTTTCTTGTTGACGTCATTGACATGCTGTTTGATCCGCTGTTCAAAATTTCCTGTCTCGCCGATATATACACTGTCACAGTCTTTACATGGGATCCGATAAACTACGCCAGGAAACTTTTCTTTTTGAAGCTTGTCTTTCACATTCACCAGCCGATGACGCAATTTCTGTGTAGGAACATGGGCTACTTGGACGTCGTAATGGCGTAGAACGCGGGCGAGACCCTCGCTCACACCAGGCACGTACGGTATAGCGGCGCGTTTTTTTGGCAACACACGGTCAGGTCCTGGCGGCTGAGACAGCTGGCGTTCCACTGAGTTCAGCATAGATTTGGGGTAGCCGCATGCCGAGAGATCTCGGTGCACTTGCTGTAGGTCAGCAGCCCTGCTACTCGGCGTTGTGCGCCAGGACAGGCGAGACAGGAAATTTTGAACAGCGGATCAAACAGCATGTCAATGACGTCAACAAGAAAAAAGTTTCTTCGAATGCCTTGGCCGAGCACGCTGAAAACTTGAGCCACCACATTGATTTCGATAACGCCACGATCTTGGAAAAGGAGAAAAAACTGTCCGCAAGACACCATTTAGAATCCATCGTGATTCAAACGACGGATCATACTTTGAACCGAAATGACGGAACGCTCCCTCTTATCTACAGCCGCTGCTTACGTCATATTTTAAAGCCCTCATAAGCATCGCTTCACTCGTCGTCGCTTTCATTGTGAACAAGGCTCCCGTCAGGGGAGCCGAAACGTCATTCCGCATTTTATTTCATGGTCGGTGTCCTGCTTTTATTCCTTCATGTTACTTCCCGACCAGACGGGTTTCCGTCAAAGCCTCGACTTCAAAGTGCATGGATATGTGAGACGGGCGCACTACCCGCCGTAAAAGTGAAAGCATAGATCAAATTTTCTACAGAAAGGCTCTCGTCTTACACAGGTATTTAACAATCGTCACTGCACTTGTAATAACCAAACTAAAAAAATTATTGCTACTGCCACCGGGTTGTGCTGTGACTGGGAATCGGTGAGGCGCGATAAGTTTCATTTGGCGATGCAATAAACAACACTGATTATGCTAGCACCCTTGTGCACTCATAAGTTTTTCGGTCGGAAATAACGGGAACTTGTTCAGAATCCGCCCCTGAAGGACGATATAATGTTGTAGGTGGGCTTCTGGGGAAGGCGGAATGGGGTGGGGGTTCGGCACTGCAGCGCTAGCGTCAACTGGCCGGCTGTGTATCCCCGTTGGCTGGCCGCCGGCATCGTCCAATGCGGATTTCTTTTGCCGCTGCAACATTTGAGGGTTTACGCTGTGGTTTCGGTGTGTTTTTTCTCTTGCTCAACGCGGGCTAGCGAATCGCGCGTTCATTTTGCGAGGGGTAGGTTAATTGCCGCGAGAACTGACCTACTTGTGGTTTTAATAAGATTTATTTCAAGGGCTACAATCAAGTGAACGCTGCCGACCTGTTGCGAGGGCACGTAATTGTCCCCGCACGGAATGCCTGCACTATTTCGCTTACGGCAACTCGCGAAAATAATAATATAACAGCCGGTAGTACCTCACCAGCTGTAGTGATTTGTAGTGCAATTTTACTGTTATTAATTCAAAAGTCACTTAGTCGTAAGTTCAGCAGACACGTATAAACTGCGCGAAGACGAGCGAAGTGCAGAGAACACACACACCGTGCGCTTCGTGTGTGTCTGTTTATTTCTGTCTTCTAACGTGTTGTCTTCGCCCAGTTTAAAGGTGTCTGCTGTATCTATGAACCAACTAGCCCAACAACATGCCATACTTGCAACAAGGACTCACTATAGTACTATTTATTTGATTGAAAGGAGCAGTGTAAGACGCATCAATATATTGATTACTAAACAAATCATTTATATTTTTTAATGATGCTTTTTAAATATTTTTCAGGTTGCTGGGAGAAATGCATCTCTTTGTAGCCGCTTCAATTATAGCCACCGAGGAACTACCGTGATGTCGTGGTGAGGGTTTTCTACAAGGGTTTTCTGCAGAAGCTGCTCGTCGAGGCAAAGGAGTAAGCATATCGCCAAGAAATGTAGAAAAGGGAATAAACTTATTCACTGAGCCAGTGTGTCTTTTGCTTAGTGCAAACATGGTATTATTGTGCCTGTTTTGCCTGAAAGCACATTTGGAACCAAAGCTGAGAGTCACCAATTGGTTTTCTGTGGTTAACCTGTATGCCTTGGGTAACAGGCAAATATGTTTTGAAGTATAACTGAAATAGCATTGAAAGGGAAATAGTTCACTGACAAATATGCCCGCCATTTCCGTACCTGCCGCGTACCTTGTACACAGCATAATTTCTAGCCACCAAGGCTACCGTCCACCATCTGCCCACCTAAATTACTGTCCACTATCCACCCACCTTGTCCACCATCCACCACCGTCCACCCACCATCCACCACCGTCCACCATCCACCACCGTCCACTATCCACCCACCATCCACCACCGTCCACCACCTTCCACTATCCACCCACCATCCACCCACTTCATTAATCCACTATAATGGTGGACGGTGGTTTCCACCATGTCCACCATTTGACTTTTTCCAATAGGGTCATCAACTCACAGCAGCTTGAATATGGAGCAGCGGCGATGCGTTTTCAAAGAAAATGAATTTCCTGAAAAAAGAGATCGTTTGATCGGTCTATGAAACGTTTACTGGTTCCCGCCCATGTTTGTGTCGCGGATTACTTAAATTTCCGGTCAGGCAGGAGAAAATAAAATCATGACAGATTGCTGTAATGTTACATATCCCCTCCTGAGCGATAGCCTCCTCTGCAATGCTCGAGCGCAAGACGCACAAGCGTGGAATAGGCAGCCCGCACCTCAGGTAGCCTACAGTGCGTGGTCATGACACACGGAGGACAGTCGTCACAGCACAATCGTAGGACAAATTTTATTACAAAATTACGTTATTGCTGCGTTGAAGTACAACTTTGCCTGACTTGTTAGTTTCCCAGTCTGCAGCCGACAATAACCACTGTCGAAAGTGGGGGGGCTCTGCCCCCTCCCAACATTTCTCAGTGAGGGGGGGGAGGCTAGCGCTTCCTTGCCCCCTGGTAGATACGCCTATGTGTATATCCAATCATATTTTACGACGCAAACATTTGCTCTCCACACGGAGTATACGACAGAAGTGTCCTCACATGCATTTAGCAGACCAGACAAAGAAATACTCTAATGGGCGAGTACTGTACTTCGCGCGTGTGGTCGTTGCTAAAGTGACCATGTAATTGCGTGCAGTTCCTCATTGAAATGATCATTTACACAACAGATATTTCCCTCGTAGCCGGCATACTCCAAACTGCATCGATACGAAAAAAAGGTTTTCCGCCAACATCTAATAATTTAGATGTTATTAGAAAGTTTTGCGCACGTCATTCAGCGATTCTTTGTTGGAGACACAGGATATTTTGTTTGTTGTATCAGCCTCACGGATTATGCGCTAAGTTTAGTACGCATACACGAACAATGAGCCTCGCTAATTTCCACTTCGTATTTGCGTAACAAACGATCCTTCAGGGAACCCTTGAGGTAACCATTGAGATAACATCGGCGCTCCCACTGTCTGTTTTTGGCATGGAAACGTACTTAAAAAAAACAAGACTCCTAACCGCGGGGCTGTTCACTATATCTTGGTCCAAGAACAATCGTGCATGCTCTAGCGGGTGTATGTGACAAAGCTGCTTCTTTTTAATAAAGACAAAGAGAAAAAACAGTAATGATAAACACGTTAATGTTTTCTAACTTGTGGGCAGGCTGGAAGGATTTACACTTAGGATCTCTGTTAGTTTTCTGGAACTCGTCATGGCGTGACTACGGCTCTCAAGTGCTTTCAGAATACTCCTTGAACATGTTTGAGTGCGTCGCCTTTTAGGGGCGAAGCTCCTCAACCCTGTAATGCCCAAAAGGCGTTCTGCCTTGAGAAAAATTGTGAGAAAACACTCACCATGTATACTCTTCTTGTTCATTTTAAGAAAAAAAAGGTGAAATTTTATTTCGAACATAACTTGATTACTCTTAATTAAAATTAATTAATTAATTTGATTAAATGAGTAACTCAGTGTAACTTAATTATAACATGTTACATATCCAATAACGGCTTTTCTATGAAGCTTTGACGGGTTTTTTACCTCTTTTGAGGCATTATATTTTATGTATCAAATATGATACAGTGGGCATTGCAGGGTTAAGGCGGCACCCGTTCGTCCCTCGTAGTCGTAGTCGTAGTAGTCATAGTGCGTAACCAGTCTTACGCTTTGACCTCCAAGGTGGTGCCGGTGGGAGATTTTTCCTGTGCGTTGTTGAACAATAAAAAATTCGCAGCGTGCGCGTTAACTAAAAGCCGAATTCTTCTGTCTCTCATTCCCCATTAGCAGCCATTGGCATGTTCCAGTAGGAAACGTTAGTAGAAATAGAAGTGTAAGTGTTAGCAAAAAGCCGACTTCTTCTGTCTCTCATTCCCATTAGCAGCCATTGTTTACCTCCAAGGTAGTGCATGGTGAGATTTCTCCTGTGCGTGATTAAACAATAAAAATTTTGTTCAAAACGCCGTTGATTGATGAAATAAACCAACGAAAGACGCCAGATGTTTTGTAAAAGCAAAACGAAAGAACGCCAGATGTTTCTAAAGCAAAACGAAAAGACGCCAGCTGCTTAACGAAAGACGCCAGATGTTTTCTAAAGCAATGGTTTTCTAAACAATGAAAATTCACAGCGTACATGTAAAATTAAAGTGAGCTGCAAGTCGTCATAACTCATCGAACCTTTAGTATAAACGCGCCCGATCTCACGTCGGTGATGATGTACTGGGCAGAATTCACGGAAGATTCACGGTTTAGCGATGAACCTCCGCAGCTTCGCCCACTCATCATCATTCACTCCGTGGATATGCTGTGATTTTTTTTAGTTGTGGTATTAGGCATAAGTTATAGCTTATTTAACGTAGCAAGAGACCATTTATGCAGCTGCTTAAGATAAGCATTCTTCTGTAACGTTTTCTGGAATTTCGTAGAATGAATATATCTCCGAGATATTATTTTCTTCTTCCTCTTTCGCTCAAATTAAGACAGTGCACGATTTGTTCACTTGTTTCAAAGGTGACGCTAAAATCTTGGAGAATGCTTGAGCATAGATTATAGTGCACGGCTAAAGATATAGGCTGGCTTCGCTTCTCAGTGGACACCTCAGCTGTGCCGCAAGGAAACGAACGTCTGTGCGCGTAACATTGACCGTTTCAAACTACCCTAGCATGCTTACGGCAGGTGGAGTTGCGAAGTGTCCACTATGCCATAACGCTTCCTTGTGCGAATCGCCGAAGTACCCACTATCCGTTCTTAAGGTGCCGCGCGCACCGGCTCCGCTGCACACTTTGTTGATGCTGTTGCTGATAATGAAGATTAATTATGCCATAGCGCTTTGCGATGAGTGGGCCTTTAAAAGACCCACTCGTTGCGCAATTCACATGTTTTGACGCCTGGTCAGTTTCTAAGCCTCTGCCACGCAATATTACATGCGTTAAGACTTTTCCCATTTCATGGCATTCATATAGTGGCTCTCTGCTGGAACACCTGCTTGCCACGCGGCAGGCCTAGGTTTGATTCTCACTCTACTATGGAAGATTGATTATTTATTTATTTATTTATTTATTTATTTATTTATTTATTTATTTATTTATTTGCATCTTTGTCCACTTTTTGTTCGCGGGAAATGCTGTATCGCTCACAACCAACGACGCAGCCGCCGACGCCAACACCGACGCCGGCATTTCAGCGAAACAAGCTGTCCAACGCTTTCACGTTAAAACTTTTCTGCTGGTTCCATTTCGTGCCAAGCTTCGCAATCCATGTGAATGCCCCTTTTGCCTTGCCCCTAGTTCTTGCTTAGAGGAAAGATAACCGAGACTCTTCAACGTGTAGTGTGAAATTTTATGTCATGAAGGCCAAACCTTAGATGTCTCATCAAACGCGAAACTTGACCGCCGGCAGGACTCGAGTGATGGAAAAAATCACGATGACGTGGTTGCGTCACAATAAGGTCAACACGACGTCACTATGACAACCCATAACGTGACGTCACATTCTTACATCGTCGCTTTGTCAAAGGTGGGCCGATTACGGAGGCCATGCAAAACCACGTAGGGTCCAAAAGCTTTCGCAGGGGGGCAGAGATGATCAATACATCGACTGAGAAGAAAACGACGAAGGTGGCTTTCACCTCCGAGTCGTTTCAGGTGAGCGCATAAGGAACCCTGTGAGCTTTTTTTTTTCCGATAACGTGGTACCAAAAGGAAACCTGAATAATAGCGTAGACACACTTTAACTTTGATATGCAAGACATATATGGCAGCGCACAAAGAGCCTTGGAACGTCAGAGTTTTCTTATTAGGTCAATCAGAAGATTAACATGGAGTAATTCGCTGAAATGTTAAAAAAACTGCCTGTTACCTATTTTCTGTGTGCAGTACGGATACCACTCGTTAAGATTGTGTCGATGGAGGTGATCCCGATGGTTCGGATGATCGTGGCGACACGTTGAAGGACTGGACAGGCCTAGTTGCTAAGGTCCTGACACCCATTGACACTTGCTGACAATACAAGGGGTGGGGCGGCCACTTAACAGCTCTCGCGACAACAACTGGGCTGAACCCGCACCAAGCGTTCAAGCCCTTAAGAGAATTCACTTCAAGTTTTTCGTGCCTGGATCTGAGTCGGCGCCATGCACGACCTCTGTCCCCTCTTCTACCTATCCGTCGAGCACCAAGCTCTCCTTCCCCTCTCCTATTTCCTCCTTTAAATAAACCCTATCTCGTCTGAAACCGCCTTATGATACCAAACCTTTTTGACGCTCTGCCAATGAAGCAAAGAACTTTCTTTCTCTCAGAGACGTGTCTCCGCCTCCATGTCCTGACGCTTTGCTTCCCTCATTATGCGGGAAACCAACAAAATACGCAACGAATCACATATACGTTCAAAGTACAATGAAATACACCACACCAACGTGCCTAGTTTAAATAGCCGTCTCGAGCCTTGTATGCGGAAAGGTGCCGCCGCCTGTTGCGATTACCGCAACACCACGTCGGTGCTATTCGGTGAGGACCGTCGCGACGGCGACAAATTGCTTACGTTGTCAGTCTCCGTGAGACCGCTTCCGCCTCACGGGTGATTCCGCAGCGAAAGGAGCGGTCGACAAAAGGCCGCGGGGTTCGGCGACGAAGGCGCGGATATTGGCGAACGGCCTAATGGCCTGTCTGAGCGGCCACTTATCATCAAGGCGTCCCCTTTCCGTCGGGCGCCGTCTACCGATTAGCCACTGTTGACCTGCACCGGTGAAATCTTCCCTCGAACATAACTCCACTAAATAGAAGGAACCAAAGGCATTCACGCTTTTTTCAGAGCTACATCTTAGCGGTGAGTGGGCGCCCCTAAGCGAGATCAAATTTTTGTAGAGAAATCACTTTTCTCTTTACGAAAGAGTTGCAGCGGAAGCTAACATACGTACGTAGACGATGAGCCATTATTCCCGAGTTGGCAATAACATAAGCGAACTCTTGAACTGCATTGCCATACCACTGACGCTTGCGTTTACGGAACACAAATGAATGGCTGCTTTCAAACATTGCAGGCAGTGTTACTACCCGTCAAAAGACCAACTAGACAGGGTATTTATGGCACGATCTCTATTTGCATGTCAAGGATGTAGATTAACTGAGGAGGAGAGAGAGGGGTCAGTTGAAGAAGAGAAGTGGATAGAGGCGACGTAAGAAAAAAAGTCACAGTTTCGCCGCAACGGCGAAGCAATGAATGCGATAGCAATAAATTGTAATGCAACGCTAAGAACGGAAAGCAGCTCGAAATTGCGAGCGCGTCGCTCGAGCCCAAAGGACGCAAGAAAAGAACGCACACAGGACGAGCGCGAACTAATGCGTCACAGCTCGACACTTGAAGCGCACTGCTCAAACATAAAGCAGGACGCACGAAACGAACGAACAGGTACGCACAAGACGAGCGCGACTAATTGTCACAGTCGTTACTTATTTCTGTTTGAACAGTGCGCTCCTTTCGCAAACGCGGCCGCTGCAGCGAGCGAAGTGAAGCACCCCACCGGCCGCCCCTTCTTTCCTCGAGATAAGCGCACGAAAGCGACCACGCCCTGTAGAGTGAAGAGCAACGGCGTTCGCAGAAGCAGGGCGACGATCTTTAAAGCTTGCCACACGCGCGCACGTCGCGCCATCCATGTGGCCACTAAGAAAGCATGGTGAATTACATGGTGTATATAAATAGCTCGCCGTTAGCAGGCTGAAAGACGGTGCTGTCATGGCCTAACGTCTAACGCGGCGGGCTGCAAAGCGAGAGGTCGCCCGTTCGATTCCGCGCGTCGGAAAGAATTTCTGAGTTATTTTTCTTTGTGGCCTTTATATATATATATACACACTTATACATATACGGTGAATGACGGCGTCGGGGACGGACATTTTCCAGCCGAGACTGTCCATATAATTGCTATCGCAATAAAAATCATGGGGCCTTTTGCAAAGGCAAAGTAGGCTGAAGCGGGAGGCAGAGTCGTGAATAACGTGGACTCGCTTGGGATCTTAGTGGACAGTTTTGGAGACTTCGCTTAACTGCTGCAAACGAGTGAACGCGTGAGCTTGTCGTCACGGAGTGGATCCTGGATGTCTGCGTCTTCAGTTAAAGTACTGGTCACCAAGTTTTCTCCAAATTTTATGGACTCATTTGCATGTTAATGCCCAGTAGAATGAAGGGATAAAAAAATCTTTAAACCATCCTTGAGGACTCGGTTCGAATATGGAGAGAGCGTTTACATCCCTGGTGCAAGTGGCAGCTGGGAAACGAATCTCGTTAAATGTCGTAACTGCGTGAGCATGGACGTCTCTCTGAAAAGCTCCCGAGGACTTTCTTTAACGACGTGTTGGAAGTACGTGAAATAACTAACAGAGGGACAGTGGGACCAGACAGCTTGTCATATTTGGAAGGCGAGAAGAGAAACTAAAGGAGCGCAATCCCCCTAACGATACTTCAATTACCATCTTGCTGCTAAGACTCCTGTCCTATTCGATCCAACTGTTTTGTACGACCTTTTCCGAGATTTAGTTTTCTTCATACCTCGATTTCCGCCATGAAGAACCATTAACAAACATGAGTCCCTCGCAACCGCCTACGCGCTTTCTGCGCGCATTGCTTTTCGACTACATTACTAAGTATGGCGGAGCATATTTACCAATAATGTTCAGAAGGAGGAGTACGTTAAGGGTATGTAACGTATTGCGCCCGTTCTATTTGGTGTAGTATTATTTGGCGTCTCTTGCAAACGCATGTACAATTTATGACTCAAGGACAACGCGATCGCACCACACACGCACACATCTATCTATCTATCTATCTATCTATCTATCTATCTATCTATCTATCTATCTATCTATCTATCTATCTATCTATCTATCTATCTATCTATCTATCTATCTATCTATCTATCTATCTATCTATCTATCTATCTATCTATCTATCTATCTATCTATCTATCTATCTATCTATCTATCTATCTATCTATCTATCTATCTATCTATCTATCTATCTATCTATCTATCTATCTATCTATCTATCTATCTATCTATCTATCTATCTATCTATCTATCTATCTATTCAGATCCAACTTAAGATGCTTTCATTTTAATGTCCCATATACTTCGTTTCTTCCATTTTGCGGATGAGATTGCTCGACTTCCAGGGTTATGACCATCTTTCAGGATGTAGCAATTGTCCTTGCAGCTATGGCCTATAAAGAAGAAGTGGACTAATAAAATATATCGACCGAATGAAGAAAACTGCTTCAGTGGAATATTAGAAGTTCGCCTTTTTGTTACGGAATATGCAGCGATTGCTACTGCGTTCCCGAATAACAGGGGGGCTGCAGACACATGACACAACTGTGAACCCTTATTTAGGTCACGTAATTCGACGCACGTGCGAAGTTATTCGACGCTGCACTAACAAATCACTTGTGAAATTACAAACCCCTACTCATTCGTACACTTCTATGGAATATCAATGGGGCAGAGCAAAATGAGTGAGGTTTCTAATCCACTATCTAGCCTGCAATAGACGAGAGTGATTTTGGAGGATTCAGGCAGTGCTTTTCGAATCTATCCTGGCGAATACTGACCTCTGCCTGTAACTTCAGAATTGCTGTTCGGGGCACGGACAATACTTTCACAGGCCAATGGTGGTCTGTACGACTGAACTGGTAACAAAAGAGAATAGGCCGACTGATTGTGCTCAAGCATTTTAGGTATTATGGTGAAACAGATTTCAAAGTGAAGGATTGCACATGCTTTTGTGCTGCTTACTAAGGCAACGGAGAGAAGCTGCCGTGAAAACATGTAGCGGGCATGGTATAGTGAGGGGTCACGAATCATGGCTTAAAGTAGCAAATATCATTTTGCCTGCACACTGTGGATGGATATTACAAATCAGAGATATTTCTGTGTTTTGGGTCAGCCTATAAGTTATGACTTAATTAAGAACGAGGTGAGACATACGCAATATTGAAAATTCGTGCGCAGAGCGCGAAATAATATTTGCAAGGATCTGTATATTCTCATCACTCTGGTCCCATAATGGACTACACTTACAAAAACACCGCGATCCACCTTGTGACGCTTGGCTCAAAGGAAAAAGGTCACAGTTTCGCCGCAAGGGCGAAGCAATGAATGCGATAGCAAGGAACTAATGCTATACGAAGTGAGGCTCGCCAATGGATACTCTCAGTTTGAACAGTGCTCCTGTTGCAAAGGCGGCCGAAGCAGCGAAGGAAACTAGCGTGCTTCAAGTG
Organism: Rhipicephalus sanguineus; assembly: GCF_013339695.2. Taxonomy (NCBI): domain Eukaryota; kingdom Metazoa; phylum Arthropoda; class Arachnida; order Ixodida; family Ixodidae; genus Rhipicephalus; species Rhipicephalus sanguineus. The sequence continues at coordinate 65,466,466 of NC_051177.1, read as the reverse complement.
TCGAGCTGTGACACTTGATAGTTCGCGCTCATCTTCTGTTTGTTCGTTTAGCGGCGTCCCTGAGCTCGAGTGACATTCGTACGCGCCGTAACATGAGCGCGGACACCACGGTGAAAGCGTGAAACATTCCTCTACCCCGCGCCACGAGAAAACCGCGCGAGCAGACAGCGGAAGGGCAAGCTTCTCCCATGCGCAAATATAAGAAGAAGCGAGCGAGCTCGCCGACGACTTTTAAATGCGCCCGTCGGGCTCCTAGCGCCACCTCGCTGGTAATGAAGAAACGCTTATTATCGCCTTCTGTCTCTGAGTCCGTCCAGCGCTAAATGGTGTGTATATAAAGCTCGCCGTTAGCTACGTGGAGGATCTGCGTTTCGTGGCGTAGTGGATAGCGCCGCTCGCTGCAGAACAAGAGGTCCCTGGTTCAATTCCGCGCTTCGGAAGCATTTTTCTGAGTTATTTTTCTTTGGGGCCTTTATATATATATACATACTTATACATATACGGTGCATGACGGCGGCGACGGCGACGGCGACGGCAAAATCCAGCCGAGACTGTCCATATAATTGCAATCGCAATAAAAAAAAAAGCAGTGCTTTCCTGATTTCTGGCTCGTGCGCGACCGCGCGGAGTGTGCGGTATGGGGCTTGGACGAGTGGCATCTTTCAGCAATTTTTGCGTGTTTTAAGTCGACCTGCGGATTTTGTTCTCTTTTATTGCGATGCAAGCAAGTTAAAGGTCAACGGGAAACCACTGTGCCGTTTTTGGTTGTTCTAACAACTATAAAAAGGAAACTGCTGTCAGAATAAGTGTGCGACCTGCATCACCAAACGCGGAGTGTTTGTGGTTGTGCGCACTCTTCAAGGTACATCGTTTGTGTCACGTGACAGGTTCTAAATCGGCAAGTTCTGCAATATATCCGGAATTGCCAGTGCTCCACGCAGTCAAATGTCAATCGGATATGGCCAGATTTGCGAACAAGCATAAGCGGAAAACTTCGGCCCTGTCTGGTTAAGTGCAAAGCATCTAAGTACCACTCTAGTAGCCACCTGAGTTGTTTTCGCTTTGTTTCATTATTATATTTTAATATGATGTGTTTTGTGCAACAATAAGCTTCGTAGCCCGGCTCGACACGGTGATCGCTGCAATTGATGTATACCGGTATTAGCACGGACGTGAAATCCCTCACTTCGCAGCGGGGTAACCGGCATCATACATTTAATTATTGCTCCGTACCAGCCTTGTAAAACCCGAACATTCAATAAACACTACATTAAAAGGACGTGGCGAGATCTTTGTCGTGAGGTTACAAATTGCATAAGACAGCGGAGTGTATCGTATACGATGAGCGATATGAAAGCCCAATAGTAAAAAAAAGAAACAAAAAAAGAGTTATGTCGCTCCATGTGTAGAACAACTACCTCAGGAAAACAAATTTTTACGTGGTCAAGAAACGTGTCCGACAAGTCACGCAATGATATGCAACATAGTTCATTCTCTTCTAAACGCGATACAAAAACCACGTTATTACGCTTGTCCAGTGTTTCTTGAGCTGATAATTTTGCTGCTTAGCTTTGAGAACGACGGCAAGAATTTCGCAAGAACAATACATCTGGTGTACGAAGTTATAAAACAAAACAAAACAAAACAAAAAAATCACAGCATATCCACGTGGTGAATGATGATGAGTGGGGCGAAGCGAACTCGCGCTGCAGCAGGAGATGGCATTGGCGCGAGCGTGGTCCTTCTCGATGGAAGATGTTGTGACTAGATTGTTTGAGAACCACAATCTGCTGCACACACCGCAACTATGGCCGAAACTGTTATCAAGGAAGTCCCGCTGGAAGCGCGCGTCGGCGCCTTCGGGCAGAGCCCGCCTGATGCGTTTTGCAGCCACTTCATGTGCTCGCACAGCCTCGGGCTCTGCCTGCCGGTACGCGCGCTTTCTCGCCGCTTGACGGTCCTTCACATTTTGAAGATCCGATTCGCGCCGCAGCCGTGCAGCTTCGGCCTCGCGGGCTCGAACGGCGGGGTATTCGCGCCGCAGCCGTGCAGCTTGTCGAGCAGCTTCGGCTTCGCGAGCTCTAACGGTGGGGTCATCGCGCCGCAGCCGTGCAGCTTGTCGAGCAGCTTGTCGAGCAGCTTCGGCCTTGCGGGCTCGAACGGCGGGGTCTTCTCGCCGCAGCCCTGTAGCTTGTCGAGCAGCTTCGGCCTCATGGGTTCGAACGGCGGGTTGTTCTCGCCGTAGCCGTGCAGCTTGTCGAGCAGCTTCGGCTTCGCGGGCTCGAACGGCGGAATCTGCTTCGCGGCGTCGACGTGCAGCTTCGGCCTCGCGGGCTCTCACCTCAGGATTCTGTCTGCGAGCGCGCGCTGCCGCCGCCTTCCGTGCCCTCCGTTCCGCAGCCTTGTCTTCCATCTGGCGACTCCGAGCTAAAGAGAAAGCGTGCCAAGAGGGAGCCTCATGGCGCGTCACCTCTGAAATGTTGTCTTCGCGTGTCGTTGAAAACACGAGACGTAGTAAAGAAGAAAGTACGCCACACAGGTGAACACGCAAAAAACGAGAGTGTCACTCGTCAACGTCGTCTTCCTCTACTGCATACCTGAACGCGCGCAGAAAAGAAGAATGAATGCCACACAGGCGAACACGCACGAGAGTCTCACTCGTCAACGTTAGTGTGCCTCGATGCGTGCGCCAACACGCAAGAAAACGCGCATCAAGGCACCCTAGTCAACGTCGTCTTCTTCTTCTACTGCATACCAGAACGCGCGCTTCTCACGAGCTACAGGTGGCTACTACAACGCTACAAACAAACGGAGGATGGACAGACCCACGGCATAAGGAGCTTCGCCCCTAAAACGTGAATCACCTGCGATGCCGATCAAAGGCTCGAGCCGGGCGCGCTTCGTGCCTTACTGACAGAAAAAAACTGTCTAACCATCTTCATCTTATCGCCGCCTAAATCCAATCAAATATTCCGACTTTTAAAAGAAAAAAGAAAAAGAAGTTCGCCGGCATGTCAACATCAGCATCGTTTTTATGTACCAGCACCTCCCTGTAAACAGCTGTAACTTCGTCAACAACGGTGGGCAATAAACGAGCGAGTAATAAGCGGTCCCTTAAAATTTGACAAACAAGATAGGCAACTGTTTGTGAGCAACAAACAGATGCCGCGCCATGAAATCGAGACTGCGTGTTCACGCATGACCGAATATACGAGCGGTGGTGGGTGCGACAGCATAAACATACCCTGAATGAAAAAAAAAGACTGACTATATTATTACAGTCCAAGCAAAAAATTCATTGCATACCTTAAGAGTGGCGGAACTTGTTTGCCCTGCTACAAAGAGTCGAAATATTTCCGTGGTTTTCGAAGAGACGGTGCCGAAAATATATCACATCGACCACTTGCGACACGTTCGCGCCGATGTATATTAACATCATTGGCTTTCAACGAATGAAACCTTTTCAGGATGTCCCACAGACTCATTTCGTACGTAGACCACATCTCTTTGTACGAAATTCAGTGCGCCAGAACGAAAAAAAAAACCCGACTGCAACTGCAGCCGCTCGCATACCTTCCATACAAACGCGGAGCTTCGCACATGCCATGGGTGCCAGACCAGAGACGACGCCGCCCGCAAGGTAATATGGTGGCGCCCATGAAAAAAAAGTCTATAGGTTGTATTTCTATTTACATAAGAATTAAAGCATGCTTTGAAATAAAGTTTAAATAAAAGAGCATGGGGTCCCAACTCGAGCAGTTGCATTGTTCTATTCAGTCTTCTTTCATCCGGTCGAGTAGCGATTTTTATAGTCTGGCACAGCTGAGAGGTATTGCACACTTATAGGTACACACTAAAAAATAATCAGCCTTTAAAAAAGTTGAATGCGCTATACTTAACTGTAAAGTAATTCACATATATGTTGTTCTAAAGCTAAATCGCAAGGGGGGACGCTTGCAAAGGGTGTCCTCCCCCAGCCTGAACACAAGTGGGGTAAGGACCCCCCGGACCCCCCATGATTTACGCCAATCTATACAATAGATCATACAAAACTATCTGCATTACTGTAGGGGTTAGCACCGTAATGTTCAATTTCTCGTGTTAGCTTTACGGCATTACACTTGTCTGATCCCCGCGTACTATTATGGTGGGGAAAAACTACACCATCTCCCGCTAAAGGGGACCATGGGGCGATACGAAGCCGGAGCACTTGCACGATCGCGTTCCGTTGGCGTTCGTTGGGCATGCTACCGACCTCGCGTCGTGGAACGCGAAGAGGGACGCTACGCGCGTCGTATATTCCATCTAGCCTGGCCGTTAATTCTCACAGGGCGAGCGGGGAGCGCGGTCGACAGGCGGGCGAGAGGGGGGCAGCGTAGGAGAGGAGAGAGAAGGGGAGGGGACGCGCATGCGCTCGAGCTCATAGCGGCGTTGCGCAGGAGAGAATTTCGGCATGTCTAGCCCGCGTTTCAGAGGAAGAGTGGAAAGGGGGAGGGGAGAGGAGAAGTGGAGAGGGTGAGCGGAGAGGGGAAGGAGAGAGGGTGAGTGGAGAGGGGTAGGGGAGAGGGAAAGGGGAGAGGGGTAGAGGACATGGGGAATGGTGAGGGGGAGCAGAGAGGAGGTGTGTGGAGAGGGTACGCGCATGCGCAATAAGGGTGGTCACGCCGCACACCACCATCACCACCGGATTGAGCTCCGCCTTAAGATACTTCGCATCTAAAAAAAGTTCATAACTTCTTTAAAACGATACCATACTGAGTTACTTTTATAAATTGCTTTCATTTCCTTGCCTTCAACCTTTCTATTGGAGCACTCTATCTAAAATTCGAGCTGCTCATCAAATGAAAAGAAAAAAACAAAGACAAAATAGAGAAGATTTTTTTGCTCTTGAAATAACGTCCTTTCCGCTGTGCCTTTCAATTTCATGCAAACTACTTTGAAGAAAAGTAGCAGCGAGCATAAAAACTCCCTTCCTTTCTAGTGCAGATATATTACCTAGCAGCAGGGTAGAATATCACAAAGCCATCTGGTGGTTCACTGAATGTTGAGCCATGGCTTCGACTCTTTGTTTATTGTTAGTATGAAACTTTGAGGCATAAGGCGAGCCAAGAAAGGACGGCAGGAATTTGTCATGGCACCCGAACAAAAGGTGTTGGAGTGACGACAAAAGACGCATGTCGAAGAATCTGCAGCGTTCAGACAAAGAATTTTGCGGGAGTAAACTTTAACCATTGTTTCAAACTTGGAAGAAGAAAGCAAAAAGAAAAGAGGACCAGGGTGTAAGAGCAGTTTGGAAGAAAAGCGTCCATCGTTTCGCTTTTTTTACTCAAGCCCCTTTGCGACACATAATTTATCGTGAACGTGAAAGGGACTGAGTGGTGAATATTTTTGCAGCATGCGTCGGGTAAAGACAGCTGGATCAATATTTAGGATGGAAGCTTTACAACACATCACCTTTTTTATTAATTTTTAAACTTCACAACCAAATCGCCTTCATTAGTAAAGTCTGCTCAATAAGGGCGAACCAGTCGACTTTGTTCTTCACACCGTCAATGGAGAAACAGTTTTGGCTGCAACAAAGGTAAGTCAACCACAGATAAAAAAATAAAAAGCTGGAACGCCATCGATAGCTGTCAGTGGAGAAGTTGATATATGTATGCTTGCAATTTTCTGCACGTTTTCCCTCCTATTCTTTATATATAAAAATTTTCGCGGTAAACTGGGAAGTATAGATGACCAGAGTATTAATTATGGGTACTGTCGAGGTCACTCGTTTCGGTGGCGTGATAAAAATACAAACATGAGATGAATTACAATACCTACAAGAGCTAAAACGTTAGGCACAACCGAAACATGCATAAAAATAAAAGAAAGGCAAATTTAATCCGTGAAAATTAGTTTTAAAAAGTCCTGCGGTTTTCATTTAAAATGCGCTAAAAACTGTCGTTCACAAATGCACTCGTCAAGGCTAGCGTAAGACTTTACCTTGTAGAGAAGTAAAGAAACGGTGCAGAAGGTCTAAAATAAAACCAGATTCAGCAAACAGAAACGAGGAAATTGCGCAAGAAAGGCGTCCTCAAAAGTTGGAATTGTTTAAAGTTCTGCGTTGAAGATGGCGAGACGTGCGTGCACGGAGTACTACCAGCTCAATTTTTAGCTTCTTTCGGTTACCCCAGAAACTCGTAAAAATGGGTCACGGTAAAGTGTCTCCGAGAAAGCATTCCAAAGGTATATGCAATTGGTGAACTATCACCAAGCCTGCTTCCGGAACGTGGGAGAACTCTCGAACCTAAAAGGAAATAAACAATGGTACTTGTGACCCAAATAATCCCGCTACTCCGAAATTATCCCCAACATTCCCGGCTCATTTATTGCACTATTCTTTACGCTTCCTGCATGCATAGGCAAAGTTATGACGAGATGCTTGGTGCAAACTTTAAGCTTTCCGTGCTGTAAGCCCGTGTGCGCTCGTCTGTAAATTGAGTGCTAAATTGTCTTTTTTTTGGTGATTCCTTTTTAAAGACTTATTATAACCTGGGCCACTCAGGGTTGCCATTGCTGTTTGGGCTATTTTCAGGCAGTCTTACTAAGCTTTTTCAGTCCGCCAGCGTGCGCTGTGATTGGTTGTGAAGATGACTACCTTCAGTTAAATAATTGACTCCCTTTCTAATAATGGTCTATTACAAACTTGGAGAATGAATTAAGTTATTGTGATGCAATAATTTGCTTATACAAGTTGACTCTAAAAGCTTTGTGCAGCTATAGAAGTAAAAGGTAAAAATTATATTTTCATACAACCCCAGCAACATCACTTTCAACATGAAGTGCCTCTTGTATGGAGTGTATACGATGGGTGACTAGACTATTTGTTTGTCTGCCTAATGCCTAAAACTAATGAGTGCAATGCAGTTTTGTGATTGACTTGATATTATCCTAGTCTGCTGCCGTGAGCCTGCTAAGATGAATGCGAAATGCTAATTGATCAAAACCACAAGCTTCCTAATGCGAACATTTACATAATACGTAGACGACTCTTACTCTATAACGGTATGATAAATGGTTAAACCAGCGCTCAGTGGCTGTGGTTAAAACAAAAACGGTGTTTACTGAATCGTCAGGGATGCCAGAACAGCATCAGAGACCACCGTTTCCCCCCTGACTTCCCTCTTTGCTCCAACAACCACTTTCAATCATCCGAATATACGGGCGCATTGACTGTAATATACATTTTTGGTAGAAGCTTGGCCAGTGTCAGATTGTCAAGGAAGGTTTCACAAACAGTCCAGATGATGAGTAATGTTTTGCGGCATAGTGCCTCCGCAAGGTGTCCATGCCCACACGGCCTATTTTGCAGCTAGTCTAGGGCCAGTGCGGTGCAAGGTGTAGAGCGAGCGGAGATGGCCCTTCGCTTAGCGTGTGTTGTCCTCTCGCACTCGTAGTGTTGGAAGAGGAGTTATGTATGTTTCAGAGACACAATGCAATGCAACAAGAGGCAACGCGATACGCTTGCCTTTGCAAGGAGTTGATCATTTGCCGTTTTGTCGTTGAATAAGACAAGCCTACCTGTTATTTGAATATTTGCATTACGCAAATTGCGTATATGAGTGGGCTCAGATGGCTGTTCGTTCAGTGTGAGCTGTCCTACAGGGCACCTAGTGTTGGGAGTGGTGTTATCTCAACGTGTCCCAGACGCTACTCAATGCAAGGCAAGAGAAACGAGCTCTGTTTCTTTCCTAACCTCTGTTATGTTCATCGAAACAGCGTTGTGACAGTGAGGAATCGCGGTCATCAAGTTATATCGGTTCTTGTTTACGTGAATGCGCTTCGTGGCATACTTGTTAATTTTATTACTAAACGAATCGTAACTACAACTTATACAACTACTAAAACTATGATCCTTACTCTCTGCAGTAGACTGATACATTACTATTGCAATTGATTCTGCGTCAATGACACTATACACAATAAGCGTAAGGGGAACGAACAAGGCATTCACCATCGGCTCTTTCTCTTAACTTGAAGCGCGAGTGCTGATCGCGAGCTATTGGCGCCGATACATTTAGACTGAGACTCGCCGTTCCCAACGCCCTCGTGCAAAAAGTTCCTCTAGCATAGTCTATCATCTGCCAATAAATGTTTAAATCTCGTACTACCAGCTAATCATCTCCCAATCTCCATAAAATTGGGTACAATAAATACGAGTAATTTCTTGAAAGTTGGCCTCTTCTGCGTACGCAGATGCCTAAGAGTGAAACCACGCTTTAGAGACATACAAGCTGGAGCATCCACATAATGGAAAGTAACATTGGTTTTAGAGAGGATAGCAATTATAAGACCACACCAGGTGACGATTCGCCACAGCTTTGATGTTTGAAGTTCTAAGTAGGATACAATGTGAGCGGAAGATGTGCGAAAGAATTTCAGAATGTTAGTAGTTAGATTTACGGTTCTTACGGCGTCAGGTAGGGTGGGTCGGTCGAGGTAAGTGTACTTCAAATTATCAACGATGAGGGGAGAACTTGTGGTGGTAATGAGCGTGCACCGGCTGCTTCAGAAAGTCCAGAGAGGAATGTTTCACGTTGCAGAACACGAAGGCTGCCCGCACACCCTACCTCAAGGGTAACCTGTAGCAAGAGCTGAGCAAGCCAAGATGTTTCGCACGCAACAACGGCTCTCCTAAAAGAAATCGTTCTTTAGTTGAACTTACATTGCTGTCCTTGCTACAAACATCAGTGCAGACATAAACACAAGCACCCAGATTAAGCAGATCGAGCCAATGTTAAGCACATTAAGCACGCATTATTATTAATATACAAACAAACACACAAGGTCAAAGAGAAAATAGGGAGCTGGCAAGCTCACAACTTTGTCCTGTACACATTTGTGTCTGCGTCTTCTTCGTCATTATTCTTTAAAGACGCCGCATATATAAGTCACAACTGCCATATATAGTGGCACAACGTCTGCCTACTCTCTCGGGAGGAGGTAATAAGTACAGGAAATGAAAAGGTACATGCGACGAACATTGTCATACAGAAACAAGTTAACGTACACGTCCTTTAAGCAAGAAGTGAAGACGCGGTAATATCCCGGTGCCATAGCTGAAGTGTCGAAGCGCATGACTAATATAACTACGAAGAGCAGTGACAGGCAGGGATATTTTAAGTGGCGGCAATGCTCTTGCCGTGGTTGAAGAAGTGGTGAGAAAGCGATTCTAGCTCTGTAAACTTATATTTGTAATTTATGGGCTACGTTTGCTTGAGCGGAGTGTTTAAAAGCTCAAAGTTGCCATTTGGCGTCCGCACCCAACTTTTGCCCAAATTTATTCTCTTCAGTACCCGTAAACAGCTCTCCAAACGGGACACTTTCGCCTTGGCGGCTGGGCCGACTTTGGTGTACGTGATTGTGAGAGCACTTTGACAGCGCTTAAAATGCTGATGCTCGTAAACTGGAAGACGGCACCATAGCAAAGAATTGATGTGCTTCTCAAACTCAACAACGTTGTTACAACTTTGAGAGGCACCCATCATGTTTCGGGCTTTGATTTTATCTTTCTCTCTCATTTTTTTCCGTTATTGCTTCGTTCGTAGCCTCATATCACTGTTTTGCGTCTCCGTCATTGCTCTTGTCTTATCTGTCACATTTGACATACGGTTCTAAGCTTACTGCGTAATAGGACGCGCCTTTTGCGCTTTTAGGTTAGACTTTTACACTTTTAGATTAGTGAGCGTAAGCTCCTGCGCCCGCCAGTTCAAGAAATTTCGCATTGCAGTAAGGTATTCAAATCCCATCGGCACAAACAATTGTTACACTGACGTGCGTAATAATGCTAACAAATTGTTTAAGGTGGGTAAAAAAAAACAAATCAGGCCAAAATCAATCGCCGCAGGCCGCATCTGCTTAAAAAACACGATGAGGCAGCACGCTTATATCCAGCATTTCCAATTATTTATGCTCCACTTAAACGTAGCATGCAGCTTAGAGCCACTGGCATGCGTAATTTCCTCCATCTGCATGCCTTATGTACCCGTACATGCTTCACTTGACATTAGAGGGGAGACGCTGATGCAAAGTTCGCACGGAGTAGTGCCTTCGCTGAGTACTCTCTTTTTTTCTCGTTCATCACCCTCCAGCGTGCAAATCGATGGAACGCCTAATACTGCTCACTTACACACTTTTCTCGCCTGGCTGGCCTAATGAACGTATTAGCATCGTAACACCTCCATCATCACATCGCTTCTCATTCCCAGCTTGTTCATAATCTCCTTATTTTATCTCCTCAAAGAATTTCTTGACCAGAATATTGCTCGGCAGTCGATTGTTTTTGTAAGTTTTGAATTTTCTTAGCAATGTTGACAATAATGTGAACGCCTACCTCTGAAAGCAGTCATTTTTTATTGATTCTGACTGAGACCTTAGGCGACAGATATGACAGTAGAAAAATCGAAGAAATGAGATAATTGTGCAGATTTACGTACGGTTTTGTCAGAAATGCAAGCGGTCTTGAAAACCAAGAAGCAGAAATATATATATATATATATATATATATATATATATATATATATATATATATATATATATACTGTCTAGTAAACCCAATATGAGCACGTGAAGGCACTATTTCGAGGGATTAAGCGTTCCAGAAATGTTCGAAATAATTTCTATATATTCTCTCATTCCTTGTGCAAGTATTGAAATAGCATTTTTTATTATTTGACAAATATTTTAGCACAATAACTGGTAAAGTATCTTCACACGATATTTTTGTGCATGTTGGTATTCTAGATGAGACATTATTTAGAAGTTCAAAACAGGATATGTGCCGTGAGAGCAAAAGGGTACAAACGGGACATGGGCTGATTTTCTGCTTGAGTGCGATCTAATTCAAGATATATTTTGTTGCGCGTCATAAATCATGGCATATTATATATGCAACAACCAGGACCCGAAAGCGTTTTTAAGCATTCATCACAATTAACACTTTAAAAAAATGCTTACGCCAGTGAATGCAGCTGCGAAAATTGGGCTCAGAGCATTTTAAGATCAAGCACATTTAGAAAACATGCGGCATCATCAGCTTCCTAAAAAGCATGTAAAGAACATCAGCAGTGATTGCGAGGTGCTGATTCGCGAATGTAGAGGAACGCAGTAAAATATAATGACCAACTCTTCGAATCACATTTGTGTGCTAATAACGGTGCACTATCGCTTTTAGGAAAGAGGTCGCCAACGTGCAGAAAATTTCAAATAAAACAGATTGGTGAGGTTTCTAACACGCGTACCCACATATACGTTAAGTATCAATGGTCTATCGTCCTCAGGAGTACTCTTTACCACGTAATGCTGCAGTGAGTGATATGCAGGCAACAACGGACGTCAACGTTGAAAGTGCCCAGCAAGCTAAAAAGAAGATTGAATATTTACAAAATGTCTTAAAATGAGCTGTTACCCCCCAAAATTACTCCAGAACTACTAATCGAACCTAACCATCTTCCTTGTTCAATACGCTTGACCGCTTATTCAAGGCTGTTGTATTCAAGACGTTTATTGTGACTTTGTGCTTATATTACCTAAGTTTGAGGTTTGAAGCTGGTTACCACGTATGCAAACAACATGGATAAATGAAGTGTGGCAATATTAACAAAAGCGATCGCATTGGAAATGTTGATAAAGCAGGACAATTAAGGAAACCACAAAATTCATTTTCATCTAGTCATAACAGCACGGACCACGCGCTGATGTAGGCAGCATAAACGAAGCCGTGCAACCCATAAAAAAGCAGCATCAACACCTTTTCGAAATGAGTGTACTAGTATAAGACCCGGGGAACTTCAGATGAAAGGAGGGCCGAAAGGGCTGACCTTTAAATTCTTATTGCCTTCCAGGTTTAGAAGCTGTAAAGATTTTGGACATGACCCCGTGCACAAAATGTCAGTGCGCACGCTAATAAATGCAAATGGCGTATTGGATCGTAGCAGTGAAATATAATGATAACAGCCTCCTTCATTTACCAAGAATACAGGGTAACGAATGAAGATTTCCTATATTTGTTCTCCATGCATTGCCGTATAGCTTTGATTCTACAAAGGCAATTCTTTTGGAAAAGTGTTTGATTACTGCTGCGAAAATGAGCGACTAAGGCATAGCTGGCTTTGCTGAGTCTGATGGAGAGTCCCTCGAGATTGCGCTGGCAATTTGCTCTTTAGTGGATTACTCGTGCACTGAAGTACCCTCTGTAGGCGATTGACCGGCCTATATGATAAAATAAGGGCCACCAACCGAGGTCTGACAGAAAAAGGCAGCAATAAGATCATATTAATGAGGAAACGTAAACACAGAGGAGAGTATTTGCGCTTCGTTACGACTTCTTTGAGGCCTTTCATCAGCCGCTGGAGCTTCACGTTCCTTACTCACGTATCTGATTATGTTACCAGTGAATGCTTGTTTTTGCCTCACTATAATCATTATTTCTGGTATAATCACGTCTTCCCAAGAGAAACTAGGGCTGGCTGGATCTCGGGCGCACTCAGGTACCGTTGTGAGAAGCTTCGGAAAGGATATGCATCGCAAAGCTAGCCCCGAGGGCATCTCAATGAAAGGCACATCGAAAAGGAAAGGTGAAGGCATTTCTTTATGCTGTTTTTATTGTTCTGTTTTTATTGACTGACTGTTCATGAAGTTGGCTTTTCAGTGCTCAACATTCATATACGCAGACTAAAACCGTGCGCAAGCAATTAATAGTTCGCTATGGAGAAATAAAGACCGCAAACGTTCTGGAATATTCGTGATTGATATTCCTAGCAATGATATTCTTAGTACTGATATTAGTAGGAATATTTGTAGGACTAATGCCTACTCCAATAAGACTGATCGTCTGCCTTGATAGTAGAGTGGTTACTGCGCTCGGCTGCTGTCTCGAAAACCGCGGGTTCTTCCCCGGCCATGCCGGTCGTTTTTCGATGGAGGCGAAATACTGGAGGCCCACGTACTGTGCTATGCCGCTGCACTTTAAAGAACACCGGATAGTGAAAATTTCCAGAGCCTTCTCAGTCGCCATGCCTCATAGTCATAACGTAGGTTTAACATGTAAAACCCTATAAATTATATAATATTGCTCAACTAATCCTAGAAGTACGGCTTCACCTATGTGCCTCATTGATCGAAGTCAAAACTACACTTTGCCGTAGTGATTTCTGAAAACCACCTTATTTATAATTATGCATATTATTGATCGAGGTTATCGTAGCACATATTACTTAACATGTATTACCCTGTCGCTTACATGCTATTTAACGTTCGGAAACTGATTTTTTCAAAGCAGCTTCTTCGCTCAGCAGCGGTTGCCCTTAATTTCCCTGTGCTCAGCCGATTCTAGCGCTCTGGCTTCCAGCCCTGATGTTGTCTTTTATATAGATTGAGCTCTCGTTAGTTGCCGTTTTGGTTTCACAACAGTGCATAATCTGCGCACTTTTGTGCAGGCTAAATATTGGTAAATTTTGTACCACTTGGTTGTCCTTGTTGTGCATAAGTGACAAAGCTACCTCAGAAGCTTTCACATAGGTTTCGCAGTTTCGCAGAGGTAAAAGGTGCCAAAGCAACAAGTCCACAATATTTGTAATTAGGCTTAGCGAGTGATGCTCACAAGCTGGCCGTTTCTCATGCTAGATAGTTTAAAGTGTATTTGTAGCGATTAGCTAGAATTATGTAGAATGGACATTGCTGTGTTAGAAATGATGGTGGTGGCAGTGTTGATGTTGCTACAGGCGGGGCGTTAGCCTGGGCTGGCGTGGCAGACCTCGCCTGCAGTTGCTTCGCCCTCGCGTGTCTTTCTAGTAGTATGTTTGACAAATGTCACTTAGGCTAGTCTATCACAGATAACTCACCCAAATCTCTTGAAGTTATTTGCTACACACGCATTCAGTGTCTTGCGAATATTGCTTTTATTTGGCCGTTGCATTCCATCTAAATAGGAGTTTTTCTCTGCCTGTAAAGCGTGCTTTGCCTGTAACACTGATGTGTATGCTGAAGAAGACAACTTAGGAAACCTAGCCAGCGATTTATTACTAAAGCCTATTTATGCAAGAAATCTGAGACAAGGAATGATTTTAGAACTATTAGGATATTATTATCACTCTAATGGTATAGAAAGAATGCGGTCTGTTTTTTTTTTACTCTTAGAGTTTGGTCTTTACCTGTTAGGCTGCTTCGTGCAAAGACAAGCCACATTGCGGAACCTGAGCATTGATGTATTCTGAAGATCATTCATAAGTAAAGTGTCCTTCAAAGAATAGTTGTAGAATTATTGGAATGACAATAATGTCTTCCGCGGTCACTACCATTAATTATCTGCCTTCTATTCCGACACAAAGAAATTTCGGCACATCCCATGCAATGTGTACACCGATTTTTTGGAAAGCAGTCAGCTTTGAGCTCCCCATGCGGAATAGTTTGACTTTCAGTCAAGCGTTACGAGGCGCAATGACGTTCTTTTGTAAATGGACAGTTGTGCGCGAGGTGCAGGTTTTTCGGGCACGTTCACTAGACTGTGACGTCTAAGGCGTAGCATATCATTGGATATAACTTCGGCGCTGGCGTTCGAACGCAGACGTCGCTTTCAATGACGAGAGATGCACGCTGCAGCGGGCTGACGAGCGTACCCTAATAAGCTGTCTTCAATGAATTTCCGCGAGGTCGCTAGACGCTAGACGGTAAGTTACTGTGCCGTGGTAATACATTTGTAACATTTAGTACGTTGTTGCAAGGACAGGTAGAAGCAGTACGCGATAGTAGCCGACAGTAGAGCAATGTAGCCGACAGTTAACCAGGATTAGACAGCGCTATTCGAATATTAACCAATGCTAGGGGCCATTGCGCAACACTAGTCGAAATTTCACACTAGTCGATGCCTTGTCAATCAAAGTTGATTGGTAAGGCAACCATAAGACTTACGCTTATGGTTGCAATTGCAATACAATTGTTCTACGACGACTATGATAGCAACACTTTAGAAGTATGCTGTAACATCTTATCAAACGGAATTTTCTTCTCCGTGGCGCCGGTGTTAGGGCGGAGTCGGGCGTGGGAGAAGGAAACGTGCCGTCGCGCCGAGGGCAGGTAGTGCGACGTTAGTGAAGACATTCCAGCCTTGCATTACTTTGCGCTGCACCGGTGACGTTTCCCTTCAGCCCAGCTGTTCCTTGGCGTTTACGACGTTAAGTCAGCTTAAACCGCGTATGTTTTTTTCACAATTTTCTCACATTGACAGTCGTGATTTACCTCTGCGTATGTTTACACAAACTCCCGTTCTGTTTTGGTCGCTTGTTTCGAAAAAAAGAACGAAGGAAGAACCACGAAGAAAGAAGCAATGCAATACCAAGTACTGTGGAGCTGTGTATGTAGTCTCCGAGTAGAGGCCATCTCGATAGTTATTCTTAATTTTGTACCCTAAGTTCAGCATGAAAAGCTGGAAGTCCCGCAGCCGTCAACATAGTTTGGTGGCGTCTTTTTAGCAAGGACGGTAAGATCTCGCCATGACAACTAGTGATCCTGACAAACTGAGTTGTTAAGCTTTCAGTAATGACATGTAGATAGTCGGCATGCATCTCGCACAAGCAAAGCAACTACAGTTGTTTCAGGACAAGTCATCGCAGCTGACATTTGTTCTAATTCAAGTAAAATTAGCTATTCGTCTAACAAGCCGGAAAACGTGTAAAAGTAAGTTAGTTGGAATGGACCTCAGTTAAAATTACAATTTTATAGAGTGGTTGTTTAGCAACCTTTAGATACTTCCTGCTATAACATGTAATTAAAACTTCCCACTTCTCTTCCTTAACGACGTGTAACTCCGAAGAATACATGTCTCTGAAAATTTAAGAGCGCTCTCAGATTCATACGCTCATTAGTGTGTCTGGACACGTTTCGCAGAAGTGCAATAAACACAGAGACGACGCGTACTTGCATGTTTGGAAACGTGACTGGATAGAAAGGATTCGGACAAGTTCCGTTTCTCATAGAGTATACGGTGTTGCCCTATTCAATTAAGTTCATTGATCTTCCCATTCGAAGATTAACTAAATGTGGACTTCCAGCCGCATGATTCAGCAAGCTCATTGAGGAACACCGATGGCTCTTTTAATCGTATTTTATTAGAAGGCACAACTATACTGGTGGTTTTAAATAGTTTTACTTTGCCCGTCCCGTGAGGAAATTGCAAAGTGTAATGTGATTTTTCTTGGCTGTTAATGTGCATAGCGTTACTCTTTCAGAGATAGCAAAACTTACACAGGGCACAGTATAGCTCGCAAATGAAGGTTTAATTAGCTGCGAAAAACACTGAATATACCTTTTCTACTTGTTTTGACTTGTTTTGCTCTCACCGTATCTTTTAGAATCATGTTTCTCCTAGATATTTTTTATTTCCTCTGTGACGCACGCATCACTATTCGATGCCTTCTTACTACTACTTTTGAATCAAGCGCCCATTAAACTAGTCCTGACAAGAATCAAATCAGCGCGACCGGAGACCATGGCGCTAGGTGCTTAGATATGCTTGGAAAGTTTGAAACGGTCAGAACAGCGGGATTGGTGTTGTTGTTGTAGTAAAAAATCCTAACTATCGCAACTGGAACACTAGCTTGCGGTAAATATTGCCACGCGCGCTTCTTTTTGTCATTTTATCTAACTAGTCCGATGTACGCGTATCCGCCGCCTTGTCAAGTCGCGCCATGATGTCTGGGAACCTTCCAGATTATCTTCGTCTTCTTATATGCTTGAGAACGAAAACGCGAACAGTTGAGATTATGAGATTATTCTCGAACCAACACGTCCACCAGCGATAAGGCTGGAATGCTCGATGTATAAATGTGTAAATGTATAAATACCGATGTAGAAATACCGACGCGCTTTACCACAGAGCATTTATCGACGGCCGACGCTCTGTTCGCCGCTATCAGTGCACAGTGTGCATTTGGCTGCAAGTTCGGCCAAATAAAGATTTTCATCTTGGACACGCCTAATGCTGCCTTCGTCGACGTCACGACCCCGTGACGATATTTTGACTTTGTTTAAACCAGCCTAATGTGCAGTACAGGTGCTTAAATCGATGCAGTAAAACCAGAAATTGCCGTTTAAAGGGCTTCATAAAATTTATGGCACCGGAGATTGCCGCTTTAGTGACAAGGAAATTAACAACATTTCTCTAAGTTGAATCTGGACGCTTATTACATAAAATGATCGAAAACTTATCTGAAAATGAGCTGTCAATCACACTTCGCCCACGAGAATATGAATTCCTTAATTACCGTCTTTGATGAACATTCATCAACGTGTGACAGCGTTTGTATATTCTTTCAGCGCTTTCGCGGCAAGACGGTAACGTAACTCACTAAAACATGTTACTGTGCCAGTTGGTGCATGCTTACTGAAATTCAAAAAAGACGCTTAATCATCATGGAAGGACTCGTGGCAGCAAAGAAATGATGGGAATGTATGTGTAACCCTTCCAGCTAATAAACAATGAAAAGTATAACTTCTATTGATTTCATCTTTTTTTCTGTATAGATCGAGCGATCCGCTAACGTAACCTCCGCCTATGCTTCACTTATGCTTAAGCAACCATGTATAGCATAGTGGAACAGCGCAAGAAGCACAGATGGACACAGACAAGGGGGACGACAAAGGCGCCTGTATCGTCTCTCTTGTCTGTGTCTCTGTGTATTTGTTGCGCTATTCCAAAATGCATTCGTACCAACTAGCTCGGCTTTCCTTACTAATGTATTATAGCATATTGCCGTTGCACATTCATCATACAAGTAATAAGAGGATGTGATAGATGAAAAATCGCGAAGCACGAAAGCAATCCACCATGGCCGCTTCACGCATGCTAGCTAGATTGACTGGCATCCATGTTATTTCTTTTATTTAATGTTCAACACATAAGGGAACACTACGCTATTTTGATGCATCTCTTCGAACACTTAAGTTACCGCAGAACCCGGTGTGAGCGATTGCTCTCGGCAGATATTATGAAGGTATTTCATCACACTGATCACTTAGTACCGGAACATTGGGCTGCATAGTTTGGGCAGAAAACACCATAGCTTTAGAATGAACGCAGCTTCGGGCGAGTATACAGAAGTCTCGTTTCCTTTCTAGGCTGTGTTCTCTATTGCAGTACTGTTGTATTTCCCATTGTTAATACTATAACGAGCGTGAACCCCATCTCTCGACATTGTTGGTTGCCTCGGGATATGTGGAGTTAGGATAGCCTGGATAACGAGGTCAACTCGGGTCCAGCTTTACGCGCAATCGCTCCAGTTCGGGTAGAACACGCCCTTTTGGGGAGAGGGACGACGGCGAGGCAACATGATCCCAGTTCTCTGATGGTGCTGCGATTGTGATTCAGGTTACTGAGTAGCCGCGCAGGTATTTTAAGCAACTGCGACGGAACGCTCTCATACCATCGGAAAAATAGTTTCACAGCCACTCGATGTTCTGTCTCTTCTTTATCATAACACCACTCGAACGCCGTTGCACTTCTGTTGTTCGGAAATGTTTGCGCTGTAAATGATGGCACAGGGAACTTTGCAAGAAGGAATAAGTGGCATGGTTGATGATGAAGCAAGGAAATCACGTACTTTTTTTTTATTTAAGCATTGTGGATGGCTAAGTCTAAGCAAATGTCAGTGTTACTATGCAATTCGCGAGGGTATGTGAGTGAGGTAGGATATTAACTTAAACATCGACCACAACGACATCAGTAGCAGCAGCAAGAAATCCTTAAGCGTCTAAAGCCCTCGAGTCAGGCGGGCTACTGCTGACTACTTAACCACAAGTGTTTTATCTCTTCTCCTTTGTAAAGTAAAGGCAGGTACTAGGAAAAGCCTCCGCTACCATCACTATGCTCTCTACTTCACGTCTCATTGATATTCCCAACACCAGCCCACATTTACAATGGCGAACTGCGTCAATTTTTATAAAGCTCATGTTTCCTTCGCTTCCCCTTTCTCTCTCTCTGTCAGCTTTGTAGGTGAACTGTCAAGTTGTGAAGCAGCCGTAACGCCTCGTTTCGCGTTTTCGCTTTGGTGTAGCTCGGGAGCGCTGCAGTTGTTTATTGCGATGTTTATTAGCCTTGAATTTGCAGTAAAAGTCAACCTCAAGTCGATGCTCGTCTATTTCGCTTCTATTTTTCACCTTTTGTCCGTTGTCTTTGTTCAGCCGATCTTTAGATGAAGTGCACAGAGGGAATTAAACAAGCCTGGAAATAAAGCATATCAAACATAATGTTACACGAAGCTTCTGTTAATCCCCACAGCTTTTCTGCCACCGAGTAATAATATCTGGGGTTTAACGTCCCAAAACCACGATATGATTATGAGAGACGCCGTAGTGGAGGGCTCCGGAAATTTCGACCACCTGGGGTTCTTTACCGTGCACCTAAATCTAAGTACACGGGCCTCAAACATTTTCGCCTCCATCGAAAATGCAGCCGCCGCGGCCGGGATTCGATCCCGCGACCTTCGGGTCAGCAGTCGAGCGCCATAACCACTAGACCACCGTGGCGGGGCTCTGCCACCGAGTAATTAATGCAGAACCCGTAAGTACTAATCGCTGTGCATGGCTTGCTGTGCAAAATGGTGCCTGCGCGGCAGGTAGGTATTAGTGCGATCGATACGGAAAAGGCAAAGCATTGCTGAAAATTAGCTGTGGGATACGAAGATGTGAGAGCCGTAGTTACAGGCGAGAAAATCGGAGGTCATATGGCTCCAACTGTAACTCCTGCCAGCAGCAGGAGAAGATTTAAGCTTAGGCAGACAGTGATTGAGCTCTGGCGCAAAGCAATTTAGAGGCTTTCCTCTTAGCCACGTTAGTTGCATTAGTTCTGCGAATTAAGTTTTTCCTTCCGTAAAGCCTCAATATTATGCACGCCGTACATAGCTCCATACCATACACACTCAAGCACACACACAAACGCACACACACACGCACACACACACACACACAAACACACACACACACACACACACACACACACACACACACACACACACACACACACACACACACACACACACACACACACACACACACACACACACACACACACACACACACACACACACACACACACACACACACACGCGCGCGCGCGCGCGCCTACTTACACGCACGCACGCAGACACACACAGACCCGCGCGCTCATGCGCACGCACTTACGCAGTATTTCATGCCATGCGTTTAACAACTGTGCTTTGCTACTTATCTCAAGTAGTATGTACAAATCAGGCGTAGTATCATGTGATTCTTGCTTGCTGGGTAATAATACCATATAAAACGTCAATAATAAGTCTGGTAAATAAGAATGTGGTCCCCGTCTGTCTGTGGGTAAAGGTGAGAAGTGAACCATTTTCGGAATGCAACCTCATGAGTCCTTCGCCGCTATTATATCCAAAAATCTGCATGGCCATTACCCTGAAGTTTAACGAACAAGTAGATAGGGCCGACAACCGGGGGTCCATTGAGTAAACGTGTGGTTGGCGCCCGCCTTCAAGAGCTAAAGGGGTGGCCAAACTTTCTGCGCTCCTCTCGCCCCCCTCACCGTGCGAACACCAATGCAACTTGCCATGTAGTTGCAACGTTTAGGGTGAACATTCGAACTACCAAGCTGAAAGATGACAGTACTCAAGTAAGGTCTGCATAGCAAGAATCGGTACACAAGCACCACTTTTGAGATACCAGTTGTCAAGCAGTGCCTAAATATTGCTCTAATATTTCTGGTTAGCTTGCTCCCGCTTTTGAAAAAAAACACCCGGGATGTCAACACATTTCCCAAAATTTTAAAGTCACATGAAAAATGTCTCACTCTTCTTTTAATTTCTGCTACACAGACATGATTTGACTGCTCCTTGGCTTCAGTGCTGTAATTATGCGTATTCTTGAGCTGCAATAGGAAGATGTAGTTTTTATTTTTTGGCTACAAGTGTAATTATTGCTTTAACTGCCGATGCTACGAATATCACAATTGCAACGCAGCCCATCACGAAAGACAACATAAGACTAGACATGGTATCAAAATGAAAAAGTTTACTGCAAGTGAATAAGATGACTATTAATGAAACGATCAAGAAAGAGCTTGAACCCTGAAGACAGTCCTAAAATGCGCGCATTGAGTCCTACTGTTGGTGCCGAAACCGCAGTGACGGGGTAAAAGAAGATAAAGAAATACAATGTGGAGGAGTCTTCCGTCCTTCTTTGGGCATTACCTCTATTCATTTCTTTTCGTTTTTTCAAAGCCCTGTCTTTCTTCTTGGCTCCTAATTTAAGCTTGATTATTTTCGGTCCTTGTCTGTTGAGACAGGAATAATTAATCTGTCGAGAACAAGGCCAATTTTGTCTGTCTTATATTAATTGAATCTTGGGAGAAGTAAATAAAAGTACTTCCTTTTCCTCATGCCAGAATAAATGGGCTGCTCCTCGATGAATTTGCAGAGCAATTGATTTTCTGTCCAAGCCAATAGCCTGCGATGTACGCGCAAAATAGAGAACAAGAGTGTGGCTTTGCAGCCGCCATTAAGTGCTGCGGATTCACGTTCCTTCAAGGGAAAATACTTTCTGCTCAGCACTGTTCGCTCTGAGAAGTAAGTTGTTTTCCGGGCACATACGGATGATCCTTACGTTGTCTAAATATTGGTAACTAGGGAAGTCGTGGAGTTTTACGTTAACTTTGGCACTCGATGCAACCAAGAGGGCTTAGGTGAAAAAAGAGAACTAAGGGTGGGGTTCCTTTTCAATAAGTATATAGCTGGTGACGTAGGTGAGTACTATAGCGTTAATGCGGTACAGGCCTGCGCACCTACATTCAGCCATGACGACCGTTTAGTTGATAGCTTCTATGAAGAAGTTGAATCAGAAATGAACAAGGTAAAAACGCAGTATACACTACTGATTGGAGACTTGAATGTAAAGGTAGGCAACAAGCAGGCTGGATCATTATTCAGAGAAATCACTTGAAAGATTCAGAGCTTCTGGCTTGGTAACGAATGAGAATGCGCAAGGACATGCTGTTTCAAAGGAGTTTGTATTGAAAGCCTGAAACAGTGTTAGAAAAAAGAATGAATAAGAGAGAGAGATAAAGAAAGAACGAAGCTGATGCTAGGCAGGATCAAAGTGAGCAAATGTACTTGGTACGCTATTCTTAATACATTGTAAAATAAAAAGATGAAAACAATCATTATGTAGATACTTTGCATCGCCAATTGCTAAATTGGAGGATGTGATAGAGCTGAGACAGGAGCTGCAGGTAAAAAATAGTAAAGGCAGCGGCGACGTACTTTACAGAAACAACTGACGTGCGCACGAAGTTGACCGGCCTTCAGAGTAGTAAAAAGTGCGAATATTTCAAGCATAGAAGAGAAAGTGCAAGACGACAATAAAGCAGGCAATGGACAAGTTCATAATAGAGACTAGATGAATGCCGTGATAAACTCGGCCGGCTTGGAAAATTTCATAATTGATAATCTGAAATTAAAATAGTATTTAATACTACCTTCAGCAGTCTAACAGTCTTACCCTATAGAACCTAACAGAAAAATAAATCCACTCACTACTTGGCCAATCCCCTGTATTGGATATTAGCCATCGGTTGAACATAAGAAAAAAAACACGTGGAAGACGAGCGCCCTCAGAAGCGCGCAGCTGCGTACGAGGTATACATAGGGATCAGTAAGGGGCCTCCCCGAATAAGAATATTCAAATTTGGGTGCCACTCGGGGCAGTGTTTTACTACTGACGCCGAGCGAATGAATAATCTAAAAATACAAGAAAGTTGTTCAGTCCTTTGAATTCTGAATGCGGCAAAACAGCGTTCGGGATTTTTTTTTAAAAAGGAGAAAGAGTGAAAGACGCAAGAAAAAACTTTGAAAAGAACTTCCTCGTGATAGAGGGATTATTGAATTCACGACCAACGCTCTTTGACCATTACTTGAACTGGTATAGCGCATTACGGGGAAGAAGAAACGGCCGAGCAGACCGACACAAGACGACAGAGCGCTATGAGGATAGCGCTCTGTCCTCTTGTGTCGGTCTGCTCGGCCGTTTCTTCTTCCCCGTAATGCGCTATACCAGTTCAAGTACGACGAACCAACTCGCCCAATCTTCAACACTTGTGGACTTCAGCATTACGTATTCTGTGTGCGCTGTTCTCGCTCACACAGGTGAAATATTGCGCGATAGTATGATTGGCAAAATGGAGCTTGATTGGTCCTGCTTTCTTTCTTTCATTTTAACAGCGGACTAGATCAATTGTACGTGAGCAACTTGAGGTGATAGCAGTCGCAACTTGAACGAATACACGAAAAAAGGAGTCATCGTGTGCCTCTTCATTAGCGTATTCACTTTGGTTCGCCCTACTATCGCCATCACGAAGCAATACCGAATAGCCCAGCTCCGAACATTATACATTAGCTAGGCTTACCATTTGAAAGGGCTCTGATATGAGACGTTTGAGTTGTTTATCTTTAGCGTTGATTTAAGGTTATAACCCCAGAAATTAATGGCCGACGAAGTAGGAAGCGCAAAGGCGCCTCAAATTTTTAGAAATTGTTGCAATACTTGTTCCTGCGAAACAGGTTAGGTTTTATGTCGAGGTGGATGACATTATGGCTTGCATAACTATATACCGGCTTGCAAAGTTAAAATTGTGAATACCGCCATTATATGAGTGGGTGTCAAAACTCCTAACCAACAAATTCCGTTGTTTGTAACGACACGAGAACGTGCTGAGCTCCCGCTTCTGCATTCTCAGAAACGCTTATTTCTGCTAATAACTGTTCTGGAACTATCTCACTTGCTAAGCTATCAACGCACGAGAAACGTGTAGTGCGGTTTTTCGAACAACTAAAGTGTGTGCTTCTACAGGAATCAAAATAATGTGCGACATATTAGTCCAAACGTATCGCTTCACTTGAGATTCAATACTATCCACTCATTCTTATGCGTCTTTTGCGGCATAATGGCTTCGTTGTTGCACTTGAGCTATCGCAGGCTGAGGTCACATGCTGCAATCATAGTAGGGACTCAATTAAGCATACGGTGTATTAGCGGCGAATCACCTTGGGTCAAGGAAGATCGGAAGAATACTCCTGCGACGCACACTAAGGTCGCAATATCGCCAACGATGGACAATCGCAATATTTTCATCATTGCCAACGTTGCAGGCCTGGTACAACTACTGCATAAAACAAGCGAGTCTCATTCGATAACATTCGGTAATTTGATGCAGAATGAAATTTGAACGAACCTAGAAAATGGTATCATTTTTAGAAAATTTTGACGTCCTGTCTTCATTAACAGTATGAGCATTTGGTGTTCTTGGAGATGTCAAGAATATATTCATTGCCACCAGTATCCTTTACTGACAACATGTTCAGAAACCGAACATAAACGCAGATGTTTTCAGTGTCGACTTTGGGATTAAGTTAGTTGCAAGAGCATTCTTAGTGCGTTCTTCTCTTCGAGCACACGGAGGGGGGGCAGATAGGCGCACGCGGCGACCCACTATACAACAATAACTATAATTATAACGACTACAAATACAACCACTAAAACATCAAATGCTGCAACAGAAAAAATGCCCCCACCTCCACGAAGGGAATCGCGAGGCAATGCGAATGCATTTCTTGCGCCGAGAGTACACGGCGTAGTAATTTTAATGGCGTAAAGCTGGGCACATCGACGCGCTCAAATGTCTCCCTTTTGGGCACCTCTTTCAACGAACGCTTCCTACGTGCGTTCGTAATCACCTCAGGGATGTTACCACCGCCTTCAATGCAGCACAAACGCGTTTAGAACGTGCTGCTTTCAGGCTGTGCCAAGGCAGCACAAACGCTACAAACGCGTTTCAAATGCACTGCATTGAGGCGGTGGCGCAGGGAGGAGAGAGAGCGGACGGCGTGAGAAGGAGCGGCGAAGCACTGCACCTACCCTCTCCTACACTCTCTCCACACACGCGGGAGCTCCGCCGAGCTCCCGCGATGCAAGCGCCCTCACACGACCTGCTCCAGGTGCTAGGGGCGAGGATAGGCGCGCGCGCCCGCAGCTGTTGCTATGGGAGAGGGAGTGAGAGAAGAGTGGCGCGCGGACAACGCCGGACGCCTGCCATAGCCCGACTAAGATATGCATTCGCATTTAAAAAAGGAAACCACAGCGACAGCTACAACTGCACAATAACTAAGAACGCGTTCTAGACGCAGTGAGTCCCGGCAAATGTGCTGCGTCGCCCACGACCCAACCGTTCAGGGAAGTGCTTCAATCTCGCCGAAAGCCTTGCACTCTACCCGCCAAGATTATAATGGACAATCAAAGCATTTCCCGCGCTTCCAACGTAAACTGTGAAGAAATGAAAATCACTTTACGTAAAAAATATCTAGCATGAACGTAGGCACCCTTGTCAATGTTTCGCTCGCAGAAACCAGCGTTCATGTTTGATAAAGACATGGGAGATTTCCGGTTTTCTTGTCTCTTACTAAGTATTTCCTGCTTCTCTGAGGTGCACTACTCATACCCAATAGATAAATCGATATCGAAACCGTGCGAAACAACGTCACAGGAACTGAGAGTGAAGTTGAAACAGATCTAAGTGATAGGCCCCTAATACTGCAGCGGTCACTAGAAGATTTCAAAATAGGCCTATAACTGAATTCAGCTAACTTGGTTCTTCTAGCGTCAACGTGAGTCTTGTCCTTGTGCTCCAAGAAAGATGAAGACTCGCAAGAACACTTCCTATTGCACTATCCACTATATATTTATATTTCGCTTTTTTATGAAGACTCGTTCGATTTTGAAGGCGAGAAGAAAATGAGTATCCCTATTGACTCTACCTGAAGAACTGTTTTATATTTGTTTCGCTCCTTCGCGTTACTCCGTATTTTTTTCATCGGCTTTACTTACGAAGAACGTGAATTCACGACACGTAGCGCAAATGCTTTTTTAAAAATAAATATTCGGAAATATGTCAGATGTTGAAGGCAGTAGCCGAAAGCTCCGATGAAGAAATCTAATCCAGGAAAACATTGGAAAGAATGCTCCTTGCGCCTTTAGAGATATATCAAAATCTGCTTATAATAAGATAGTGTGGAAAACAGGGCTTTGTTTTTCTCTTTGTTTGTACCTTTTCTTTGAATTTTTTACCGCGGTTTACCTCCAAGAACTGCTGGAGTGTCTTCACGACATCTTCGATGTGGCTAAGTCCAAGGCAGCAAGCGCTGCTCCGTGAGTCGTATGTAATGTGCAGATATTTCGATATAACAAAGATGATGTTGAACTCTTTAATTGGGCCCCATGCTCTTATGTAGTCTGCAAAACATTTTTGAAGTGGCTGAATAACAAGAGCTACTGCCTAGCGATGCAAAGAAGTGAGTAAGTAGTGAGCTTCTCCGACGAATACTAGAGGCACACGGAGCAATGTGCCGATGGTCTGTGTTACGGCATGCGGTGTGCTCGCAGGAAGTACACTTCGGAATCGAGATGTGCCTGAAGCAAGTGTTGTTTTTTTAAAGTCAACTGCAGATATCATGCAGAACTCATATGGTTAAAATCATAGTTTGTCCAGCGACCGCACCTCCAACGGCCGCGTCGACTAGTTTTCCGGAGGGGGCAACGGGTATCGGCGCCGAGGAGACGGCGAACGGCTTCCGCGAGGAGCAGGCGGTGGTGTCAAGCTGCGATCGGAGTCCAGAGAGGGGTTTCGCACCATCCCTGGTCTTTGGTTGGCCGAGCATCCTGCGAGCATGTAGGCACTTGAAACACGAGGTCGGTCAGATGTCGTCGAGCGGTCGTACCTCGGCGGCTGGCGGCGATGGCAGTACCTCGCAATGTGTCCCTCGACGCCGCAGCTGTAGGACACGTGTAGAGGTCGTGCAAAGAAATGCTGTTGAGAACGCTCCGCCGTGAAGGGTCGTCTCACCGAATACGGAGGCTCAGCACCCAGCCTGGACTGTAGCTGTCTGCCGCTGTGTGCCGCGGCCGGGACGAAAGCGTTGCGCATATTGCTGTTCAAATGCGAATGTGTCTCGATGCGGTCACATTCTTCCTGTTTCGGTGGGGTCCGCAACGCACACTGATGGTGACAAAGGAGCACATGGTTCTACTGGCGTCGAGTAGTGCGGAGAATATGGGGCGTCGTGTCGCCGCAGTTCTTCACGCACAATTTGTGGAATAGTTGAAGCAAGGTCGGCAGTGTCGACGGGCGGACTGACATTGACGCTGGCGATAGTTGTGACATTTGCCAGTTGCCCAAATTTCGGTGCAATGCGACGTGTCTTCAGCGTCTCAAAGGTACGGCAGTGGCGCAGAACAATCAAGACAGAGGTAAGATCTTCTCTACCTATTAGGAAGTTGTAAACATGTTCGGCGATACCTTTGAGAAGATGTCCGACCTTGTATTCTTTTGACATCCGCGGGCTTATAATCTCGCACTGCTTGAGGACTTCCTCTATGTATGTGGTGCAAGTCTCCCCGGGAGTCTGAGGTGTTTGCGCAAGTGTCCTCTCAGTGAGTTTCTTCTTCGAGTCAGAGTCAACAAAACATTTCTTCGTTTCTTCTACAAAGAGCTCCCACGTTGTTAAAAACTCTTCGTGATTCTCATACCATATCAGAGCGGTTTCCGTCAGGAACAGCGCTACATACTCGAGCTTAGAGATGGAATTCCAGTGGTTGTATCGGCTAACCCTGTCATATAGCTTGAGTCACTCGTCCACATCTTCTCCTGCTCTTCCAGCGAACAGGCGCGGTTCCATGTAGTGACGAATAGGTGCATCCGGTGTTGACCTATACGCGGTTGCAGCTGGCACTGAGTCTTGCGGCTCGTTGTGCAGCATGGTGAAAGTCGTCGGTGAGAGACCAACAAGGCGGCGGCTCCGGCGAAGTTCGAATGGTTGTGGCCCCGTGGTACGTCGACGTCGTGTACCCCGCACGTCCACTAATTGTAACAATATATTGCTTCGTTCTTAGAAGGTGTGGCGGTACTTTGGCTACCGTTATCTTCTTTAGCGCAATACATGCTTCACGGAGAGCAGCATATTTCATGGACCTGATAGAAGGACACGAAACATAAAAACCACTGAAGAAAGCGCACACTGACAGCAAATGCATTACAAGCGCTTATTGAACACTGAGATTGGCAATGACATTCTTGTCTGCAGTGTATTTTGAACATATAACCAACGAAGTTTCTTTGGAGCCCTAATGGCAAACTATGTATTTTAATCCATAGCGGCACTATTGCTTCCACTTGTGACTCTGTAGACTTGAGAATGTCGAGAAGGGCAGGAAGGTGATCACATGCTCAGTCTACGGCCTGTAACGACAGAAGAACGAGTGCAGCGTGATTCTCGTGAGGCCCGAAGAAAACGCCGTATAGTACTCTTGTCACACAGAAACATACTGATACACTAGACGGCAGTAAATAATCTTCTGCTGACTTCTGTTTAGGGAGCCTAGGGAAAGAAGTAGCCGTAACAAACACACAAAAAACAAGAAAGAAAGAAAGAAACAAACAAGGACTGGAGGCAGGCGGCGATGAAGGAAACGCAGGCAAGAATAGTTCTGTGCGTTTCCTTCGTCTGCACCGGACAATGGTTTATCACAGCTTGCCCAAACATCCGTCTGTATTGTCCGGCGCCTGGCGATGCGTTTCTTGTCGGTGGCGGGATAGACGATGCACGGCTCATTAAAGATGATGACGTATGAAAGTCGCCCACGCATTTATCTGTGCTGAGAAAAAACAAAACATGCACTGGTGGCTGCGCTTGCTTTCCTCGTGCAGCAGAGTTAAATTTCTCGACCTGTATTGACGAAGAAAATTTTTTCTGGTGTGTTTTCGACTATACGCACCAAGACGTGACATGTTCTACGCGATTATCACTGTCAGTGCTCGAGCGTTCGCAGTGTGCACACGTTTCCCCAAAAATTAAGATAGAGAAATCCTAGCGCCAATACTTCAGAAATGTCAACGATATTCCAGTATCAGAGTGCGTGCTCCAGGGCATTGATGCACATGCTAAAGTGGCATTGCATGCTTAGGAACACTGCAGTGTAAAGAAATTCGTAAGCGAGAAAGGAGTAGAGAGCGTGCGAGAATTCAAAGCCATTTAGGCATTATTCAAGGCGCCGACGTAGTCAGCCGCTCATCTTTCGTTCTCAATAGCTGTTTTATTTTTTCTTGCACAGCATCAATTTTGAGTAGCAGTCACGTCTGTACTCCTGACTGGTTATTTGCTGCCTCACATGCATTACCAACATCAAACACATTTTCTGTCAATGCGCTCCGCATATATAAGTATATCAAATGGCAAGTGAAAGAAAATTTGAGCTATAAATACAAGGAAGATAATGAAGCTACAGTAAATATTAAAGTATAAAAGTAAAGCTTAACCATTCGATTCTAGTAAATGTAAACCAGCACCACCTATTGATCCTATTTATGTGCTATTGCTATATACATAGAATGCCTAAGACAAATGGCATGTTCATGCTCGCCAGTAAGGAAACAAGTCCGTCTGCTTTTTAAGGTTCAGCGTGTACATCAGTGAATCGATGAAGAAGAGACATAGAAAGCGTAAACCCTTGAGCATCGATCCTTCGCTACTTTTAGCACGTCGTTAATAGTGCAGATAAAGTAAAAAAAGTCACAGTTTCGCCGCAACGGCAAAGCAATGAATGCGATAGCAACAAATTGGAATGTAACACGAAGAACGAGAACCAGCTCGAAATTTCCAGCGCGTTGCTCAAGCGCAAAGGACGCACGAAAAGAATACACACAGGACGAGCGCGCACTATTATGCGTGACAGCTCCACACTCGAAGCGCACTGCTCAAACATAAAGCAGGACGCACGAAAAGAATGAACAGGTACACACAGGACGAGCGCGAACTAACTGTCACAGTTACTTATTTCTGTTTGAACAGCGCACTCTTTTCGCAAACGCGGCCGCTGCAGCAAAGTCACCTTCGTACGCTATGTGACTTCAGCGCAGACATCGCGGGGAAAGCACATGACAGACAACCCCCCTCTCCACGACACCCTCCACCCTGCCGCCCCCTTCTGTCCTCGGATAAGCGCACCAATGCGACCACACCCTGTAGGGCGAAGAGAAACGGCGTTCGCAGGAGCGAGGCGAGCTGGCCGACGCCTTTAAGTGCGCCCGTGTAAAGTCCCTGAAAAATAACTAAAGTGGCGCCAACTGCGTCCCTTCGCCTCTGCCTCCTCTCCTAGAAGCTGCATCAGCGCCTCTAGTGTGTCCTCTGGGAAACTACGAATTTTACCTGCTGTAGTGAAAACACCTTCTTTCTGCTGTTGTACCGGTGATTGCTGCCACTGGCACAACAGGTCGGCATCCCGAAGCATCCAGAACCACCGTACGAACTGACTCAAGCGCGGTCGACCCAACTTGGGTCGACCGCGCACCGTGCACCGATCAAGTAAGCAACCGAGACGTGGACAAACAAGATGGCGTTCGTACGACCTTCTGAAAAACTAGTGCGCCACTCGTAAAAACTAGCCATTTCTTAGCGCCGCCGAGTTTTCAGTGGCGCTGCCATCAGGAGCGAGTACTTTTGCCTACTAAAACATTATGTACCGTACAATTTTATACTGTCGGACACTATGAAAAGACGCTACTTACTCCTGTACACATTACGTTGCCGTATTTATCGCTATTATGAGCTGGCTCGCCAGTTTTTTTAAGCTGGGGCGAAGTCCCTCGCTGTAACCTGCATCCATCCATTCAACGCGTCGTGGAACGCGAAGAGGAACGCTATGCGCGTCGTGTCTTCCTTCTAGCGTGGCCATTAATTCTCAGAGGGCGAGCGTGGAACGCGGTCGACAGCCAGGCGAGCGTCGGACAGCTTTATTTAGGGCCGCCTTGTCGTGCGCGTCTCGAGCGCAATTTTCAAATTGAAAGAACATTAGGAGCATTACGTCTGGAAGTGTCGACAATGGAGAATCAGACGCTCTTAGATATTTCTTGTATATATACTTCATTAATGTGTACATGATTGTAAATTGGGTACATGGTTCATCAAAATTATAAATTAATAAAACATTGTGTACATATGTATGTATAACAACGTGTGTCACGTCTTCGTATGATGGTAGAGGACTTGTACGGAAGATTGACGGGTTTTCCTGATCTTCTCCGAGCCAGCTCCTCAATCATCATTCACTTCGTGGAAATGGCGTGATTTTTTAATACTCCTTATTTCGCGAACTTTTCCCACTGCGTCACTTAGAACCGCAGCGCACTCGGGGGCGCTAGCGGAATAATTGCACTCATAGCCTCTCTTTCTGTCCAATAGCCATGCTCTGCGAGCTTCGCAGCTCAACTAACTTCATCTGCAATCTACAAAGCGCACGAGAGAGGAGGTGCCTGCACACTGACACGAATGGCGCTACTTTAATTATTCTTCAGGGACTTTACGCCCGTGGCGCTCCTAGCGCCATCTCGCTGGTAATGAAGAAACGCTTATAAGCGCCTGCCGTCTCTTAGTACTGCGGTAAAGGGTGTGTATATAACGCTCGCCGTTAGCCACCTGGACGATCTGCGCTCTGTGGCATAGCGGTTAGAGCCACGCGCTGCAGATCGAGAAGTCGCTGGTTCGACTACGCGCTTCGGAAGATTTTTTCGGAATTATTTTTTGGGGGACTTTTATATATATATATATATATATATATATATATATATATATGTGACGCTATGAATGAGAGACGGGCCGTGGCTCATACGCCATACTTTTATTATTCTATTCACGCGCACTTCTTCGTCGGCTTCTACCAGACATCACTGCCTTTATACGTCACAGGATTCCCCCTCCCCCCGAAAGAATGCGCGAGTTTAACAACAAAACATGAACAAGCAGAGTGTTAAAGCTAACATGTCAAAACGCGGAGTAGTTCCATGCCACAAGAGAGCTCCGTAAAACCACTAAAACTTTCAAACCGAGTCCAGCAGTCCGGTGATATTAAACACAGCTCTGGCGGGCGAGGCTGGCTGTTCCACATTGGATGACGTAAGTGGGCCCGGCTCGTGGACACTGATGATGACACGGTTCTTGGGAAGAACGAATAAGGTTGAGAGCCTTTGTAGTAGATGGTCGGATATCGCATGAGTCGGATTCTGTGCCGTGGTTGGCACGGATACTTTGCTTCCAGTTTGCGTGTGCGATGATCAAGGCTGATAGGGTGATTTCTGTGTTCTTGCGTTATAGCTTCTGGCCACTTCCGTGGTTTTCTGTGGTTCCGTCTCTGGTGGTTCATTCGTAGGCACAGTCTTGATACCTGACATTGAAGGCGTCTCTGGCGACGTTCCTTTCGGCGAAGTTGTCTTGAATTTGATGTCCTCTCTGTCTTGAGCGAGGCGTCTTGAATTTTTCTTAAATTCAGTTGATTTGCATTCAGACGCTTTTCTTTAAGCTTCGATGGTTGCAGTCGTCCTTGTCGGAGTACCTTTCGTTGCTTAAGTCGATCGATTTGCTTGTGCTGGCCTTGCTCATGGTTCTGCGGAAATTGCTGAGGCGACAGCCCTTTTGAAGCATGACGTTGATTTTCGTGGCAACTTGATGTAGTGTCCACTAGGTAGCTGGTGCTATGCTTTTCGGGCAGTGAAGTTGGTGCGAGCTCTTCAGAGGCTGCTGCAACGCCGTTAATTACAACGCCTGTGGCAGCCGGCAACGTTCGAGGTTTGATGCCTCTGAGCTTTCTGTGTTGTTTCGACTCTCAGGTGGGTGTTCACTGGAAGCTGATAGCACAGCAGAAATGGCTTCACTAGGTTCCATTTGCGAGTTTTGGTGAGACTGTGGAACTGTTGAAATACACCCTTGTGGCGAAAGACACATCTTGGACTGGTCCTGGCGTGATTGTGTATTTTCCCGATGCGTCAGCTCGTTTATCGTGAACGCAGCGACCTTGTGAGGCATGTGGTAATCGTTATGAAGAACAGTTGAGCCACTTGATGTAATGCCAGGTGGTGCGTCACGTATGCGAAACGACGAATCAGCTGTATCGGGATGTGCAATTACGCCTCGTGGCCTATGGTGCAGTGAAGAGGTAGAAGGTGCCACTCCTTGTGCAGAAGGAAAGCCTGATGGACGGCTATGTGTTTTCGTTGGAAAAGCACGTGGACTGCGATGGCTGAGTTGAGATTTCTCTAGATGGTGGATTACAGACGAATCTTCACTGTAGTCTCTAAATCGGGTGATCATTTCTTCTCTGATTTTGTTCCATGATTCATTGTTTTGGAAGATGTGCGTGAGGTAAATGGGAATGCCTCACCGGTGACGTAGTCATTGAAGTTGGTGACCATCTCCCTTTCCGACCATGATGCAGCGGTAGCGTGGAGCTCGAATAGGTCGAACCACTCCTGCACGGGTCCATCGTCCGCTGATCCGGTGTACTTGGGGAATGTCAAGGTCAGCCGATGGTTCTGTCATGATGGTGGTCGCTGTGTGCAGCAGGATCTGCTTCGGTGGTCTGCATGCGGTCAACGTGTCTTGCTGATGGCTTTGCTGGTGATGTGCGGCTGTTGAGTCGGCTGCCAGGTCTCCATCCTGTCGACTTGTGTGACGCTATGAATGAGAGACGGGCCGTGGCTCATACGCCATACTTTTATTATTCTATTCACGCGCACTTCTTCGTCGGCTTCTACCAGACATCACTGCCTTTATACGTCACATATATATATGTATATATATAATATATATATATATATAATATATATATATATATATATATATATATATATATATATATATATATATATATATATATATACCTACTTATGCATATACGCAGCATGACGCCGGTGACGGCGACGGCAAAAATCAGCCGAGACTGTCCATATAATTGCTATCGCAATAAAAAGTACTTGCCTGCGTACGCATACCGCTCTAAGGACCTTTTGAGGCGGCAGATGTCTTGATTGGTGTATATCGGCGCTGAATAACGAAGTGCTTAATTTAATTACGTGGAGGTTGTACACTTACGTGACGACCGATATTTTCTATATGACTTGAAGATGTAGTTTGACAAAATAAGATTGTTGGACTAGCTGACGGAAAAGAAAGCCTGTGACGGCGATGTTTTTGCGAAGTAACTGAAGCAATATTATGTATGCAGTTCGAAGTATTGGGCTAGTTGATTTTACATGTTTGTTAAACTACGCTACAGTTACACTAGGTTAGCACGCTTGCATCAGTGCGCTAGTTACACTAGCCTACTGATGCAAATGAAGCGGGAGCATTGCGCTTGTGGTGTCGTCCACGTTCCGTGTCTTTGGTAGCCCATTGTACCTTGTAAGTGTAGCGCAGTTTAACGAAGATGTAAAATTATGTATATTGCATGCCAAATGCTGTTTCATGGCTTTAAAAAATTACGAACATACGCTGCAGATCTTGTGCACGTGTTTCATTCTTGTGCTTCATTCTTGTGCATTCTTGTGATCTTGTGCACGCGTTAGAGAAACAAGATATTCCTCAATTTAGACATAGGAAAATATCAATAGTAGTTTCCAAAAAATATACCAAAGCAGTGAGCGCAGACATTTTCATCTGTGCTGGCAGATTTACGCAAGACATGATTTCTGTGAGCTCCTGGTAGAACGGTTTCCTTCTGACTACTTGACGAAAAGTGTTGGGGGCACATCAATTCAAGCCTAAGCGGTCGGATGAAAAAAAAAAGATAATGATGGAAAAGTTTCGGTCATTGTAAAATATCAACAATGCAAAGTGACTGATTGATTTAGTAAATTTGCCAACTTACCGCCACAATGTCATGTGGGTCTTGTTCTGGCTTAGCATTAAGGAGCACAGCAAGACAGTAACTAACTTATCTGACTACTTTGCCAGCCCTGATTCTTATCGATTAGAGCCCTTGCTATAAATATTGAGAACGCCTCTGCGCAATTCGCAGAAAGGTGATACCTGGCTCTTAGATGAGCGGGACAAATTATCAGGATGGGGCATAGCGCTAACACACAGGGACGAGAGAGAGAGAACAGGACAGCCGCTGTCCTGTTGCCCCATTCTGAAGCATATAACCAACTAGCCGAAAAATCCACGGGGACAAAGCCACCTAAGCGAGGAAAATTGCAACAGCAGTAAGGACGTAATAAAAAGCGTACCCAATAACGTAAGTCTGTAGGAGATGAACGCCAGAAAAGCAGGAGATGTGCTTACTGAGCACTTATACCGCCCATGCTTAAAGGACATTGGCAAAGCAGGATGTACCAACCAAACTAGAGCACTTGCATAAGACGAGAATGTCTAGGCGATGTTATGCGCTGAATGGAACGTGTAACAATGATGAAGGAAATAAACAAAGGTGAAAAACTGCAGATGACTTACGAAAAGATGGCGCATGAGACAAAAAAGATAGACTATCCGTCCACTTAGTGAGGAAGGCACTCGCAACGAATGGAAGTGATCGGGAGGGATAAGACGCTTCGCTTGCTGCTGATGTCAGCGAGGGTTTTGTCAGGTAAGAAGCGGCTCCGCTGCATAATTCGCAATGCTGAAAGGCTCGGATGGCTGAGAAAAGACTCCATGTGCAGGAGACGAAAGCAGGTGTGAAGGGTATGGGTTGGGAAAATAAATGGAGCTCATTCAGACACAATAATTTATATATATATATATATATATATATATATATATATATATATATATATATATATATATATAGTTTGTTTCGGGTTTGCTCATACACGGACCCACCAATGTTTCTAAAGCGGACTCGCTCCCTCTAATCCTCATATAACCTTTGCCATGTCGCCCTGACTCGGACTCTATCTCCACTATTATAGTCAGCTCGTCTCACTCAGACTAAGACTGACAACAATCCTACACGGCCGAAATCACTCAGTCTCAGAGTCACGTCTCATTCTCAGTCTGATTGTGAGTGAGTCGATTAAAGAGATAGTTTGCTCATCGATGTTCGCAAAAATTCTGGGCAGCTCCAGCCCAAGTGTATGCTGGAAAAGTGCAATGCACGCCCTGTCCCTGTGTTTCGCTTGTGTTTATACTTTGTTATGGTGATCCCTGTTTGCGTTGTTGTGCTGTCTTACACTTGGCAAGAGTGGCCAGGCAAGTGATCGCGGAAGTCCCTCTTGGACCTTCTAAGCGCCCCGGCCGTATCAGGCTGAATTCGCTGTCATGCGCATGACAGCAGCAGCGCCTTTGTTGCTTCTGGTTGGAAGCTAGAACGTTCCGGCACTCCAAAATTGATTGTTCACAAAACGGCTGGTCATCGAGGAGTGCTAGCGTTCCTGAAAGCTGTTGTCTTTGGGAGCTATAGTGAGGACAATGACACAGGACGTGCGCAGTTGTTTTCTCGCTGCCACATACCTATCAGCAATTAAGAGACAAAGGGCGCATGACATAACTTTTCAGTGGCTTCCAGGCCACTGTGGCATCACGGCAACGAACATGCCGATAATTCTGCAATGAATGCTCATGAAGGTGGCGTGCAGGAAGCTATTCCATTATCACGAACTGATGCAGCATCAAAGATTCGCTCGCTTGCACGTGGTCTAACGCATTCAATGTGCAATACGTCCGGTTTTCTGCATACCCGCCTTCACCGTCTGGATCCGTCACTTCAACATCAAATTCCGTCCGGACTATGCCAATCCGAAACAACTGTTCTTTGCCGCCTGTGGCTTGGAGTGTCTTTCACGAACAGCTTTGCTTACCCAATCGGAATGGCAGACAGTGCTGCCTGTGCTGCATGGCAAGCAGGTATTCTACCATAGAGCCACTCCCTTGCTTGGAACGGCAGTGAAATTAACTTTTATGCTTCACAAACATACGCTTCCTGTGTACAGGTGTCACAGTACGAGATGTATATCGCACTAAAACGGGGTACAAGCGTATACTGCCATCGGGCGTCACACCATGTGAACTGCATAACGCGTTGGTGGTTTAAAGCCGGCCACCCATTACAAAATTACGCAAAGCACATAAATTACTGCGCGTATTCCCTTACGAACACGCAGTGGGTGCATCGCACTTCCGAAAAAGTATCACGGGCGTAATTGCTGCTGGTGTGTAAGATAATGTGCGCACTAATGAGCATGCCACCCATTAGAAAGGGCATGCTAATTAGTGCGCACATTCTCTTACACACATGTAATGGGTACACTGCTGTCATAAAAAGTGCTGTTGAAGAGAGCGGAAACCTTTACCTTTGCTATAGGTATGTCGAGTGTGTGTGTGTGTGTGTGTGTGTGTGTGTGTGTGTGTGTGTGTGTGTGTGTGTCTGTGTGTGTGCGTGTGTGAAACCGGGCGACTGAACATAATGACAAGCGAAACAGAGCACGGTGAGGATGGGGCCGGATAACGCTATCGCGTTCAACTTTTAAAAGCGAAGCTTAAGCGTCTCCCAATTTTCGATTCACTGTAATTCGCATTCGTTCACTTTAAATTGACCTTTAGTTCACCCTATTTCAAAATTCATTCACCATAACTACTTCATTTTGTCATATAATTACTTGACATCTTGTTGCTACTTTAATTCACTTCTACTCATAATTTGTTCTCCTTCAAGTAATATTATTTCTTACCCAGAATAAGTGGGCAATTGCCACTCGTCACTAAAGGCCACACGTAATAATCAACACCTGTTTATATTGATCCCATAAGGGAAATAAGCAGACAGGCAAAAAAGAAATGACACTTTCCTTGCTTCAAGAGCCCAAAACATTTATAATCTAAGCCGACGCTGCCTTAATTTACTCGTGCGAAAAACAAAACAAAACAACCAAACAGGGATCTTCGAATCAGGAGCGAAGCACAAGGCGAGCTTTTCTGGCGTGCCAGCAGCTCACAGTTTTACTTCAAGCTCATGGAACTTGAACGCTAAAAGTGAATTTCACCGCTGCTGTATGTTTATCGCAAAGAAACCGTCAATGTCCGCCCTAAGTCACTGTACGGGGACTGCATGTTTGTCCGCAATCCCTTCGACGGTCTCTCTAAGACAGCCATGCTGAGACCTCCATGCTACGGAGCTTCCCATGCACAACATTAGGACTCTTCTCTTAACATATGTCTTCATTCAATTTTTGTGCTAATAAAATATCGCGGCATGCATTGACCAAGAAGCAACAAAAGAAGCGGAATAGCATAGCACTGCGTGACAGAAAAATTGATGCAATTCCTCATGGCGTTGCTCGAATGGCTTCTTCCGAAGATCTCTTGCCTTCGTGCTGTTTTTTGAGGACTCGTACTTCAAAAAAGCCGTTTTCTATATTGATTGACGTATGCGAAACGACATGTCTGACTCTCTGCCAGCAGCCCTTATAGCTTCCGTTCGTGTCCAGCGATGCAAACGGAATATCCAATGAGAATAAACTACGACGGCATAAGTCCTGCTTCGCTTTCCGCTTCGTGTCGTGTATTTCCATGTCTCTGCAGAAGCAGTGTGTATATATTTGCTTCGGTCTACCGTGCGTACAACGTTTCTGCGCGCTTCTTTGCACAAGTCTGTCTGCTGTTGAGAATATTGCATACGTTTTTCAAACGGAACTCGCATGCAGAACTGCCGTGCCCCTTTTTTATTTCGGGCTTTTTATTCTATGTCTTATCTTTGGCACTGACATAAGGTGTATTGCTTCCTTTTAGAATTGTCAATCTGATGTACGCTCGTGACATCCTTTCTGCTGAGTTTAATTCTGAAGGCGAATATGTTAGAAAGAGGCGTAACATCAACAGCTTGGGCCTCTCAATAACAGGTAATGCAGCTAATGTAATCCAAACCCAAAAATGCTGAAAATTTTTCTACACTTGTGTGCTAACACGAACGTAGTGTTTTGTTTGTACACATGCTAGAGAATTACCGTACTTATGCGTAACTATTGCGATAAATATTTCTGACCGTGTTTCTGTGTTAAATTCACAGACACGAAAAATACAGTGTTAAATTAGGCAGCTGCCAATGAGGGCTACCCTACAGCAAAGCTTTAAGAGGACATAGGCTCATCTGGCTACATTGTGAAGTATTTTCCGAGTTTAAAACATTCTTTTAAATATGGACCCACGTGAGCTCAAAAATAAACGTTACGGCACATTCTACTGCTTGCTTGGAAGTCATCTGGCCCGGCCACCAGAGTATCAACACATTAGCATTGCACTTAATTTAACCGTCCTTCGCGTGTCCTTCAAACCACTTTACTTCTGCCCATTATTGGGCACACGCTTGCTTTACATGTCATCATCACAATTGTATACATATTACCAGCAGCATAAGCGACTAATTGCATTGGCAAGCATGGTGAGCAGTTAATTCTGTCCAAAGATATCGGCTTGATTCGTGATTTGCTATAGTTGTCAGTAAAATTAAGTCGTTTGGTACCGACGCTATCCATCCACATATCAGCCCATAGTCATCGAACTACGTTAACAGTAGAAAGACATATATATTCTAGTGAGTGATGTCTGAGGTGGAACATAAAAAAAAAGAAAGGTAAGCTTATCTACTGACCCGCCTGGTTTGCCATTCGACACAGAATAAACAGGGTTAAGAGATGAAAAAAAGTTTAGAGTTAAGGAGGTCAAAGATGGGGCAGCGCCGTTCCGTTGCTCGTCATGTTCGCCTTCGCGAAAAGCTTTGGGGCTCGCTGGTGCATGCTTCATGGTCTAAGAAGACGCAACGCACCAAGGAGAAGACATACCGTTCGACTGTTTTTTTTTAACACGAAAGTGTTTTATGCCGGGGTCCACCAAGACTTCAGCGACATATTTCCGTCACGGAAATGACGTCGAAAAAATTTACACGATGAGATGACAAAGAAAAAGAGTTCCGTCTACGGGCATCGAACCCACGACTGCTCGGTCCGCAGCAACAGATGCCGGGCACGCTATCCACTGCGCCACGGTCACAGACTCTAGAGCCTTTGCAAACGCGCCTTTTATATCTACAACTCTCCTGGTCGGCGGGGTGGTGATTACCTCTGGGAGCGGTAAAGTAAAGTAATTCGTCATTACTGTGGTCTCCGCGATTAGCACCTGCAACGCGTTACACGTCCGTCCTATTGGGCGCGTTTTCAATAGAGGTTCAATGTTGTCAATCCCTTAACACACCGCGAGGTGGCGATCTCAACGCAAGCGAAGAACAATGTACATGCTGCGGGGGAACTAAGGAAACGATGGAACATGTACTGATTGAATGTGGCGATATTCACCCAGGCATACGTGTGGGCACGAGTCTACAGGAAGCCTTGGGTTTTAGGGACAACAATGGAAAGCTGAACACGTCCGCGATAGAAATAAGTAAGAGACGGTTAGAGTATTGGTGGCAGAAAGGTAGAGATAAAGTACAAAAATAAATAATGGGGAAAAATAAGGTCATTCTGCCTTAAGAGGCAGAGAGATGGACCGTGAATTTATATTTTTTTGTATAATAACATAGATTTAATCAATGTGGATAAGGTATTAGGCCAACATAAAACAAGGAAGGTTTTTTTTTTCTTCGAGCCTGGTGGCAGACATGTCACCACCCCGTTATAAAGGGGACGCTCATAGCATCCATCCATCCATCCATTGTAAAAGCGCCGGCCTCGCTCATAGCATCACGTAAATCCAAACAAAGAATAGCTCTGCGACGCGCGCCTGCCTCACTTGGCTGTAAAACCGCGTTCCCCGCTTACGCGCTCGCGCCGAGCAAAATCGCGGACGGGCTACTGGGGTGGCACGACGCGCTTTGCGTTTCCCTCTAGCACGGCCGTGGTGTTCAATCACATTTTAGGATGCCTCGGGATGGTGACCAAGTTCTGCGTCCAATAAGTGA
The DNA here is from genome assembly GCF_013339695.2 of Rhipicephalus sanguineus. Lineage (NCBI taxonomy): Eukaryota > Metazoa > Arthropoda > Arachnida > Ixodida > Ixodidae > Rhipicephalus > Rhipicephalus sanguineus. The sequence continues at coordinate 65,425,642 of NC_051177.1, read as the reverse complement.
CGCTCTTCTGGCTATCACACCTCGTTCTCTGATTACGCTTTCACCATTAACGGCTACAGCTACCACAAGGATTCGTTTAATCACTTGACATGGACGTTAGTCGTCGGTATGGAGATGTACCACCAATCATCAAAGTGGGTGCATCCATGTCAAACCGTGCTATAGCTGCCAGATATCAATATACATTGTACACGCTCTCTTATATCAATGTACAGTAAACATTCAGTTACTTCTGTAAGGGCACGCTTTACTTTCGTGTTATTCTGATTCCTATGACGGAGGGATCAACCATCTTGTTGGTGTAATGCGTCATCTCATTCCATTAAAGGTTTATTGTCGCTTACTGAGGGTCTTTGACCTCACGAACTGTGTGTTTTCGTTTTTTCGCTTCATGTTGTATGCATACACACAAACATGTACAGCGGTTGTGCTGCAGTGCATCTGATCTGAGCACATCGTTTGTTCTAGAAAAAGAGAAAAAAAAAAGGAGAATAATGCTGAAGCGTCTCACACAGATTTTGCAACTGTATACAGATTTACTGATTGTGCAGGTATGTTGCTATCCTGTTCACCGATAGGTTGTTCGTGTGAACCAGATTTATGTTTTATTTTTTTTTGTAATTTCATTAGCTTCTTTCTGTCCTTTGCTTTATCTTTGTTCACACGCCTTATTCTTATGAGTTTATGTTCAGTGATTCACAAAAAAACTTTCGCAGTCTTGCAATAATTAACATTTACGAGACTGCTGGTGTAAGTCCTGGAAAGTAGCTGCAAAAACATAAAGCATGCGGTCTCTTTTTTTTTTTTGTTCAAGAAACAACCGTTGTTACAAGGTTTAGGGAAGTGGAAATTCCGAAAGGGGGTTGTGCACTCCCGAGAAGACCTTGCGCAGAAAGCCTGAATAACGTAAAGATATGTGTTCACGTATGTACTCGCTCTTACTACAGGCCATATAGTTGCCATTGGAAAAAGGAAAGGACCACATTAATAGATTTTATCTTGTTTTGTGTACTTCGTGCATTCTGCACGTTGTCATCAGCTAATTTGCGGAAAAGCAGGAGCACCGCCAGCCTTTATGCTGACACGCAACCGGTGTAGCCTGGGTAATTTCCGATGACACGCGCTAACTTGCACACACCGGCACGTTGCGGCTTCCGGACTTCTTAAGGCCAGCCAAAGTAATGTGTGCACACAGTACCTCTGTAAATAGTTGATCCAAAAGATAACAGAAGTAGTGAAGAAAAGAAACACGGACTAGAAAAGCGCTAACGGCATCTTCGAGGTGGTAAGCGCTGCTTGTTTGAATTTGCAGAAAAACATGAACTCGCTCAGTCCTCGAGGTACCGCGAGCGCATTTCATGCATCTCGATTTGCTTGTTGGGTTGGAATTTCTTTTTCCGAACGCCTGCACCAGGCTTCCATTGAGACCTAATTATTCCATATATATACGAGGAATAGGGGGAAGTGATGTGCTTCGGATGCAGCAAATGATTAGGAAGACTGGCAAATGTCCTGCTTACTTATTCTCATAGGCCGGCAAAAAATGTGAGGCTCACTCAGATTCACTCACGAAGTATATTTTGAATTTAGGACTCACTTGGATTCACACTCACCAAACTTTTCCTGAACCGAACGAACTCATTCGGACTCACTCTCACTAAAATTTTTCACAAGAGGACTCACTCGGACTCAGACCCACGGCTCGATCTGAGTCTGAGTGAGTCGACTCATGAGTGAGTTTGCCGACCTATGCTCATTCGTATCATTCGAAGCGACTAGGTGAGATAACCAAACTACAAAATAAGAGCAAAGAAACAGATAGGGCAAGCACACTGCACACACACACACACACACACACACACACACACACACACACACACACACACACACACACACACACACACACACACACACACACACACACACACACACACACACACACACACACACATACATATATATATATATATATGTGTGTGTGTGTGTGTGTGTCATACAGAACTATTTCTGTAAAGATCGGATTCGGGATGTTGAAACAGCGGTCGTTTGTTTGCACGATTAAAATATTTAATGATTTGTCACGTAATATGCTACTGACTTGCATTGCGTGCTTGAAAGAAAGACAAACAGTTGTTTCGATCTCTTTTGAAAGCTGAGTACCCCAGATGGGCGAGGAATGTATGACAGAGAACTGCGAAGGCGTGTTTTTCATAAGCAGTTTGCTGAAGTAATGCCTATGTAAACGCATTCGGTAAATATGAAAAAAGAAAACAATTAACGTGTCAGGCTAGCAAAAGTAAATTCTAGTTGTGCTGGTAAGGTGGGTTTGATAAGGTTAATGATGAGCTCCCTACATAGGGTTTGATCCCAAGCCAACAACAAAAAATATGCATATATATATATATATATATATATATATATGTATATATATATATATATATATATATATATATATATATATATATATATATATATATATATATATATACGGCAAGTTTCGGAAAACTTAAAATTTTGCATTATTGACTTCTTGGCCACACACATAATGAAATTCATGAACAACACAAAACCCCGTTGGTATAATTTTTTCTTTCATTGCATATTTCGACATCAGAAGATTAAGCGTAGAACATAAACGCAAGAAAAAACAACTTCGCGATGCATAAAAGGTGCAAATTCTACTATAGTAACCGTAACGCTGACAAACTAACCTTTGCTAGAAGCCATCAGATAGGACTTACGTAACATTAGACAAAAGTAATGTGGCTAAACAAAACAGGGCCTCGAAATCACTTGCAGTATATTGAGCAAGAGCCTGTTTAGCAAATTTGTTCGCATTTTGACGTGCAAAAGAGGTTTTGACAAAGGCAGGCTTTTCCTTTGTTCACAAAGCTTCTTTCAAATTCATGGCATAAATGGAATGTTGCGTCTGCCATATGTATAAGGTAACTCAGAGGAAGACAGATATGCTCTGTGGGCGTTCCTGGTTTTGCAAGCTATTGAAGACGTCCGACAAGTTGTGTCCTCACCGACACCGTGCAGCCCCCATAATTGCGACACGACCCATGAACCTTAGGGGCTGCCTAGACCGTTATACCAATTACCAAACAATCGCGCCTCTACGTAGCTATCTTAGAGTTCGCCGAAATTTCCGAATTCACTGCTTCACTGTGGTGGCGGAGTAATTAGGTGCTAGGTTAATGGAGAATAGCCGGAGAGCTTGTTGGACGAACAACCAGGTCACGCTTCCTCGGAAGTTTACGCTATAGACTGGATAAGACCGTTCTCTCGTCGGGTACAGGGTTTACGTGCACGAAAGAAAGAGGGACAAGCGCGACATGAGAGACTGGGAGGAAAGCGAGACACGAGAGAAAGGCGTGAAAGCTAGGGGGGCCGAACTGTATAACCTTAAAAGGCGCAGCCTTGTCGCCCGTCACTTCCAGGTGTTTCGCGCTGTCGAAACCTTCCTCCGCGAGTCGTGCACAACCCAGGACTTTGGAGGACTCCGCTAAGTTGTTTGCGTTAAACTGTCAGCGTGTGCTCACACGTGACCTTTCGGAAACTTTGTTCTACAGGTCATGTCGTAACGGTAATTCATTATTCGAAGCTGGGTCAAGGAGGGCATAGCTTCAAACGCAGCAACCTTTCGACCTATTATGAGTTTAAAGTTGAGCAAGGAATTACGAGAGCAGGAAAAACATGGACACGGAAAGAAATTTAACCAAGCTGGTGTTAGATATGGCCTGGAGACGCAGTAAGCGTGATGTTTCCCGTAATTCGGATCAATCACAAATAAGCGCAATTGTACCTATGCACATAATCGATAAGAGTAGCGCTCTAAAGCACTTGATAACGTGCAATCTGCCATTTTTCTACGTAATTATGAGTCCACTACAAGTTATCGCTGCTTACAGATGAGTTATGTGATAGAATTGATTTTTAATTGTTTTATTGAAAAACGCGTCACAGATTGACCGGATGAGTACGAAGGGGCAACAATAAATGTGCTCGTTATAGCCTTGGGCAATCGGAACATATCAGGTGAATAAACGAAGGAGCAGAGATGCTTTGATTATTATTATTATTATTATTATTATTATTATTATTATTATTATTATTATTATTATTATTATTATTATTATTATTATTATTATTATTATTATTATTATTATTCACCCAAGAGGACGCCCAGGCAGCCCCAATACTCTTGTTGAGAACAGACGCTGAGAGGGGCTATCACTCGTTGGCTGACTCAATGTCGCAAACCTGGCTGAGCGACCCCAGCGTCAGGAACCGTCGCCTACATAAACTCGATCCATTGAGGAAGCTGCAGATTCCATCGCACCTCTCTCGCCGTGGTGCAACTTTACTGTGCCGTCTGTGGTTATAAGTGGCTTTCACGAAAGCGCATTTTTTGGCGCGTAGGAACGGCAGACACCTCCAGATGTGACTCGTGTGACTCGAGTGAAGAAACAATAGAGCATCTATTGTGTTTTTGTGGTCGCTTTGTGACCGAATCGAATGTTCTTAGAACTGCGCTGTAAAAAGTAGACGACAGACCATTTTTTAAGATTCTCGGATCGTGGCCATACGTGTCACAGGCAAGCAAAGCGGTGCGAGCACTGATACTGTTTTGTGTTTGGCTTTTTTTTAATCGAGCGGGTAAGCGATAGTTTGTAGGCATGTGGTGGACAGGCGCACATGCACCGTGATACTACCTTCTTCCCTCTTATTTCTTTGAATTAATGCCTTAATATCTTCCCCCCTGCGCAAGGTAGGGACGCAGACGCGCGTCTGGTTGACCTCTCTGGCTTTCCTTCCTTCCTTCCGCCTCTCTCCCGCTTCCTACTCCACTCATTTGAGCTCGCATATACATTACGTGAGTGCGCATGCACACTCACGCACCCCATACACACGCAACAAAATGGCACACTCAAGTGAAACGTCAACGCCGTCAACCGCCCTTATGCCTGCCTGCGGCATTGCAATGTGTATATCTTGGGCTTTACGTATGAACTTCGGCAATTTGAAAAGAGGGAAGACAAATATACGAGATAAACAAATTTTCTTTCAAGATTTACGAAATGCTTACGTAGAATGAAGTGCTAACTTTTTCAGCTATATATTTGTCACAGATCTTTGGCTTTCTTAGCCACTGATCCATATACTCAAAGCGACTCTCAAAATATCACTACTCTTCTTCTATCCCATATAAATGCTCAATGAAAGAACCTCGTACGAACGAAGAGCACGAGAATGCACAGAAATGTTATAATAATGATAATAATAATATCTGGGGTTTAACGTCCCAAAACCACGGCATGATTATGAAAGACGCCGTAGTGGAGGGCTCCGGAAATTTTGACCACCTGGGGTTCTTTAACGTGCACCTAATAAACATTTTCGCCTCCATCGAAAATGCAGCTGCCGCAGCCGGGATTCGATGCCGCGACCTTCGGGTCAGCAGTCGAGCGCCATAACCACTAGACCACCGTGGCGGGGCAGAGAGAATATTCGAGGCATGTTCGCCTCCTTTTATTAAGGGGCATCTGCTTTCCATGTTACAAAGCATATGCAGGCGCTTCTTCGACGTTACCCTCGATCTGCCCATACATAATGCATTGAGAGGCCCTTGCACACCCAAGTCCTCCCGCTTTCCAGAGAAGTTCACTAATATTTATAGACCGCAATGGCGTCGAAGGCTCGGCGTGGCTACATCTGTCATGGCACCGCTTTAATCGATTCTCAAGAACTCTTCTGCGCCTTTTCGCTCCTACGTTTTATTGATTGTTGCACGTGCCAAGTTGTACATGCTTTACTGAAGACGTCTTGCGCAAGACCTCCAAAATGGACAGCGCGAAAATCGCTGACCTTTTCACTGAAATTCTGGCTACCACGTGTAGTCCTCGTAACCAAGTCTGTTATAACAATAAAAAACCCCAAAAGAAGTTTCCACGAATCGCAAAAGGTCCTGAACAAGTACGTGCGTTGACACAGCGTTCAGCATTACCAATATCTCCTTTACATCGTAATATTTACGTTAATTTTTATGAGTCACATGCTGGTTCCATCAATGAATCTTCAATATTATCTTGGACAAGAACAATATTCTTAAACGTCATGAAGGGTGCAGCAAGCGGTATGTTAATTGTAGAGTACGAACTAGAAACAGCCTACCCTACTGAAAAAAACCTATATGGTTTCATACAGGATCCGTATGGTTTTATACAGGACTTACAGGACTAAATATAGGAATTGTATACGACCGTGTGGGAGTATATAGGATCCAAACAGGATCCGAATGGGACCTAAACAGGACCCATATGGCGGTATATAGGACTCAAATAGGACCTCCAGAGGACACATATGGCGGTTATAGGATACAAATGGGCCCGCCCAGGACCTATATGGCGGCATATAGGATCAACACAGCAGTTGTTTTCTTTCATCCGCTCTCATTCAAACCTCTCACAATCTCTTCCTGATCAACAGTTCGCCTTTTTATCTTTATAAGTGGCAGGACAGCACTTAATTCTCAATGTTATCTTTCAAATTCCCTTTCATCTCAATCTAGCTCTCGATCCAGCTAGCTTTTTTTTTATCTTGACAAGTGGCAGTGCAGCACATAATCATCCGCTTTCATCTACACCTCTTACAACATCTTTTTGCACGCGCACCCCTTACAAAAATGCACTTTGCGTGTCAATTGACCCCGAACCGAGACATTTTTAACTCAGTAGCTGGTCAAATAAACGGCAGCTTCTAATGAGTGCCCTCAATAAACATTTAATTGACTTGCATTGAATTGGTTTGAAATATTCAGTTGACTCTCACTCATTTTATTTTTAATTGACATACATTAAGAAAGTTTTATTTGACCCACGGTCACCACATTTAATTGACCTAGTTTGAGCGTTCTCAATGAGGGATGTTGACACCTACATTAGCTTCTGGGGTAGAATTCACAAAACTTATTGTGTGTGTGTGTGTGTGTGTGTGTGTGTGTGTGTGTGTGTGTGTGTGTGTGTGTGTGTGTGTGTGTGTGTGTGTGTGTGTGTGTGTGTGTGTGTGTGTGTTTTTGTGTGTGTGTGTGTGTGTGTGCGTGCGTGCGTGCGTGCGTGCGTGTGTGTGTCATATGGCCAGCACCACTATTGGCTGCAGTTTTCTCTTACGCATATTTTTCCATTTTTCTGTAAGACACGTTCGTTAATGAGGTCCTGAATTAGGCATAAACCAAACTTTAGGGTACAGTTGCATGCAAGCATATGCTTTCAGGCACTTACTGTGCGGCACACGTGTTTCTGAACTGTGTAGACGGATCGTGTCGCGGTCAAGTGCGACACGTGCATTTGCTTCAATGATGCGCTAAAATGCTGCCTTCCAAAATTAGCAAAAATACCCTTGATTCAATGTTTATCGGAATGTGTTTTCAATGCTTTGACAGGCAGTGTCTTTATTATTATTTTATTACTATTTATTCATGAGAAGTACGATAAAAATGGGGATAAAACACGTCGTGGTAGCCGGCTTACGCGAAAAGTATGCGGATTCGACGAACGCGTCTTTCAACGGTCGTGCATTTTTAAGCTGCTCTCCCCCGTGGGGGGAAAAGGCGCGCCCTATTGTTCCGAAACTCGCCTGTCTGGTAAGTCGCGGGCGGTAGTCTTTGCACGTGGCGAGACCATGAGGGGAGAATTCTGAGAACGCATGTCGCGAACTTTCGCTGCAGGGTGCAAGGAGGCCCGTCTACTGTTGCGATCAAGAAAATAACGCGAGAAAAGATCAATTTGTATTTTATAGGGTGCTAATATTGCGCCATGAAAACTTGATAGTTCACAAATAAGATTCGCAGAATTTATTGGCAGTTACACCAGTGTAAATTTTTCACGGTCACTTTAGTTCTTGTTGTGTATCCCTCCGCGCCGCACTTTCTTCTTCAGAATTGCTCACCAGCGTCACGAGTGCGGATCGTGTTCGTCACTTGCGATCTCTCTTGCTCTGATTTCGTGGAGATCGAGTACCGCGATGTACACATGCTATCAGCGAAAGAGTGAAGAACATACTTCGCTCATGTGCTGCAATTGTGGCCGTACATGGAAGTTTGTTTCGGCGGAACGGTTGTTCACCATACCCAGCATTGCAACTTTCCTGCGGAAAAATGGACACCTCAGCCTACATGCAAGACCTCATCGCAGCTTCCCTTCTGCAAAGCTGCAGAGACAGATACCGTCACCATGATGTGCCATCAACATTTTCTGTATTTGCTGGATCTCCAAACAACGCGCCTCTGTTGATTATCTTTGAAGGTAAGTTTATCATTTTCACTGCCTTCGTGCGTTCTACTCGAAAGTCATGAAAACTGAAAAAAAGTATTGTGCGTTGGATGTTGTATCAGTACGCAACTGCGTAACTATTGTTGTTTACATTATTAAACCGTCCTCTACTAGCTATTTTATCTTTTGTACAAGATTTTCTCTCTTTTTTTGTATTTCTTACAGGCAGGCCTTGCCCTGGTTATTCGGAAACAGGCGCTACGCCAATTAAATGATGGCATTCGTCCCTATTGGAGTTTTCGTAAAAATAAATATAGATGTTAACAGATCTGTGTTTTCCATTTTGACTTGAACACTTTACAGAACACCGAAGGTCCGCTGCAGCTTACACAATGAAGAAATCACAGCATCTGCATCACTGTGCAGGTGCGTGTATGGTGCCGTTTTATTGCGGATATGCTTAAAGATTTAAATAAATAATCAGTTACCAAATATTCTTGCCTGATCGTTTTTCTTCAAGTATATATGTAAGTGCAACAGTGAATTCTTACATTCTTTTAATAATCAGACTGCTGCGAGATATCATTACAGCTTGAATTGCTGTATATATTTGCTTTTATTACACGCCTCATGAACTGGCATGTCTTTATCAATATGTTCCTTTGCTGCACGTCATTTGTGACCCAAATCGCTGATTCGGCCCATGTTACCCATATCACCTGTAATACCCATATAATCAACCTACCTGTATCACTTATACGACCTATATCACCTATACAACCTATATCACCTATAAACCTGTATCACCTATAAAGCCGTATCCCCTATACGACCTGTATCCAATAACATCATATGTATGGGTCCTGTATATATAGGAATTTTCAGTAGGGTACTTCGATAAATTTTTGGCGAGCAGTACATCCACTTGAACGACAGAAAGTTAGGCTTCATCATAACACACAGATTCATCATGAAACAACGGCAGGAGTCATCATAAAGCAAGGAAGTCATATTAACACGAACATGAGACAGAAGAACAAGAGAACACAAATACCTTGTTGCGTTTGTGTAGTTTCGTTCTCTTCCATTGTGTCCCTGTTTGCACGCCTTATCTTCTTTTATGATCAGTAGGCCCAAAATAGTTTCGACTATTGCACCAAAGAGTAAGGATATGCTGGAGCGCATACGAGAATCATTCCGCAATCGTGACCGACAACATCTAGCTGCCCCACAAGCAAAAAGTGTGCAGTCAATGCGCTTTACTAGTACTAACATTCGGGGCTGAAAGTTGGAGGATAACAAGAAAACTCGAGAAGTTAAGGACCACTCAACGCGTGAAGGAATGAAAAACGGTGATCTCAACATTGGAGCTACACCTCAGCCGATTTTTTTGACAGCACCATCCCCTCATGGAGGCGTTCGATTTCGAAATGCATCGCGAAGAGCTGAAACTGTGCCATTGTAAGACGACAATATAGTGTAAGGTAGGCTATACAAAATGGCACGCACTTCAAGTTGGACGTGCGCATTTCTGAGCGGAAGAACTCACATTTCCGATGTGAAGAAATGCTTGGGCTTTTCTGAAAGCTCCGGGAAACAGGAGAGTACTTCGGGAATTGAATGCGTCAGTCTGTCGTAAAGTTTTCATGCGCTAAGAGCTCCACCCAACGAGGATAATCCTTGAAGCCTTCACAAATAAAAGTTTTCTCTCTCTCTCCCTGAGTGCATCTCCCCGTCAACAGCGTCACGGTCACAAGAAGCACTTACGGTACTGTCGCTCAAGCGCGAAATAAATATAGAGCAAAAAAAAAAAGCGCTCGCGCCCCCTAATATTTGAAAAGTCTTGCAAAAGTGATTAATACATATACAGCCTCACTGACAAGCACTGAGAGATAAAATTTTGTCCTTGCAGTTGCTCGTCATTTGTAGATTGTGTTGCTCAGACTGTGATGTCCAGCAGGCGAAATTATATTTTCCATACATTGAACAAAATGATGGTAGCTCCTTCGCGCCTGTCACTCTACTCTAGAAGATAACAAGGGCATCTTAGGGGGCATACTGCTCTACCTTTTGTTTTTGTTTGAAGTGTTCATACGAAAACACAGACACCCACGCAGGTGCCAAGGTTTCGTAAGAAATATACCCACCGACACCAACAATAATATAATAACTTGCGGGTTTTCCCGTACCGAAACCACAATATGATTGTGAGCAATGCCGTAATGGAGGACTCCGAAAATTTCGGCCAACTGGAGTTCTTTAACGTGCACTTTTGTCTAAGCACACATGCTTCTAGCATTTTCAGCGATGCTACCTAGTACTTCTGATTTGGAGCACTTTGGAGCAGGTAATTTTGCATCTGGGAGCACCCTGAGCAGGTAATTTCACATTCTCGAGTACATTGAAGAAGCAAGTTGCATTTACATACAAACATTAGAATAATTATTGCAGGGTTGTTATGATTGGTGAGATACATATAGCGACCGTTGAAATCTCACGCAGAAGAGAGTTAGGCCAGCTACGCATTAGTGGTGCTAACACTCAGGAAACAGCGGAACTGGTGGCGTTCTCCTCCTTCTTTTACTACTCCTAACCCTCACTTCCCTTTCCCACCCCTTTCTACATTATACTATGCAACACTATGCTATGCTTCACACTCTTCCCTCTTCCTCACACTCGTATCACCCCGTTAACCCTCACTTGCCTTTCCCTACCCCTTGCTATACCATTCAATACAGCCTATGCAATGTTTTACCCTCTCACCTCCTCACATCTCTCCTCCTCACCCTCACTTCTCTTTCCTACCCCTTGCTACATTGTACTATACAAGACTATGCTATGCTTCACACTCTTTCCTCCACCTCACCCTCGTGTCACAACCCCTCACCCTCACTACCCTTTCCCAACCCCTCGATATGCCGTTAAATACAGGGCTATGCAATGTTTACCATCTCACATCTTCGCATCACTCCTCCTCCCCCTAATTTCCCTCTCCCACATCCTTGCTATACTATACCATACAAGGCTATGCTATCTTCACCCTTTCCCGTTCTTCTCACCCTCACAGGTTTATATTTTTCTGTTTAGTTCTCTCTCTTTATTTTTCTCTGTCTTTCTTTTTCTCGTTCTCTCGCCCATAGCAGCGCAATATGTTTCCCACGAATGCTTGCTCTGTAAGCGTGCCTGGATAGCCGAGTGGTTACGACGATGTCTTTCGAAACGTGGATGTCAGGGTCCGAATCGCGCCTTGCCAGTAAATTTTATTTTGTTTTATTTACTTATTCTCCACCTCTTCCTCTCAACCTCTTTTCCTATAATATTTTTCTTCCTCCATCGAGTTGCTAGCGACGCATGGTGAAGTCATCGCTCGGCGATAAAAGGCGCTGTTTCTGCGAACGCGGCCGGATCTAACTCAATCTGGGCCTTCCAACAGTGGGCCTTCCGATGCCAAGGCCGGCAGCTAGCAACGGGCCTGCTACTGACAGCTGCGCATATTAAGACGAAATAGCGGCTGCTCTGATCAGGAGACAAGCCTTTATTCATGAGATCGCATCGAGAAAGCATTGAAAAACTGCGCGATGAAAAGCTGAAGCTTACAGCTGACAACAAAAAGTTCATGTCTGAGAACAAAGCGCTGTCAGCAAGAGCCGCCGAGCTGGAACAATACTCTAGAATGAACAATGTTGAGGTCAGCGGTATTCCCTGCACCCAGGGGGAGGACTGCATCGCAGTTATGCAAACCATTGGCACTAAAATTCGGTGCCCGGTAACGGTGGCTGATTTCGATGTTGCTCACCGAGTCCCCACAAAAGTTCAAGACAAGAAAAATATCGTAGCTAGATTCTGTTCGCGAGCAACAAAGGATGAATTCGTCAGTAAGGCACACAAAGCTAAGCTTCACGTAAGTTACATTGGCGTGAAAGCTTCTGTTGACAGCGCGGTCTATGTGAAGGAGCACTTGACGCTGTGAAACAAGGCGCTGGCTTTGAAAAAACAACACAAATGGCAGTTTCTGCGGATCAGCAACTGCCAAATCAAGGCCAGGAAAGCTGAGAAAACTAGGGTGTACCGCATAGCCGAGGAATCGGACCTAACGGTCATTAACTAATCGACTTTCGATTTGTACCTGCCTTATTCCCATCCTTCCATCATGGCTTCCATATTACAGAACGAGTGAGCTAAACAACTTTTTTTCAGAATAGTAATCGCTCTCTTATCCATTTCAACGCGCGAAGCTTCCGTAAACATTACGATGACTTTCATAACCTGCTTTCTATACTTTTTTTTTACTTTTTCAATCATTGCTGTCTCAGAAACCTGGCTTAGCGACGCTGATAAGAACTTGTAATGTTTTCCTTCATACAAATTTGAATATGCCCATCGCCTCAAGTAATCATGGAGGAGCTGCGATCTATTAGATGCGAGGTATCTTAAGGCGGAGCTCAATCCGGTGGTGGTGGTGTGCGGCGTGACCACCCTTACTGCGCATGCGCATACCTTCTCCACACACCTCCTCTCCACTCACCCTCTCCCCTTCCCCTCTCCACGTTACCTATCCCCTTTCCCTCTCCCCTCCTCCTCTCCCCTCCCCTTTCCGCTCTTCCTCTGAAACGCGGGCTAGACATGCCGAAATTCTCTCCTGCGCAACGCCGCGATGAGCTGCGCATGCGCGTCCCCTCCCCTTCTCTCTCCTCTCCTACGCTGCCCCCCTCTCGCCCGCCTGTCGACCGCGTTCCGCGCTCGCCCTGTGAGAATTAACGGCCAGGCTAGATGGAAGATACGACGCGCGTAGCGTCCCTCTTCGCGTTCCACGACGCGAGGTCGGTAGCATGCCCAACGAACGCTAACGGAACGCGATCGTGCAAGTGCTCCGGCTTCGCATCGCCTCATGGTCCCCTTTAGCGGGAGATGGTGTAATTTTATCTTGTCTGGTATCCCGTATAAACGTAGACACGACCTCACGCTAAATATTCCGAATTGTGAATCAGTTTGGTTGAAATTCGATCACAACTTTCTGAACACGATAACAGAAATTTCATTTTTGGTTGCGTTTACAGGTCACCTTCTTCCTCTGGACCTGATTTTTGTGTTTCCTTCGAAAAAGTGATGACAAAGTTATCTACAGCGAATAAAAATGTTATATTTATGGGTGATATAAAGTTAATCTTATTGGATTCATCCGTGAACTCTGTCAGTTATTCATCCTGTTTTCACAGTTTTGGTTACGAATGCCTTATTAACGTCCCTACTCGTTCCGTATTCGGTGGTTCCAGCACTCTGATCTATCATGTATTGTCGAACCTTTTGTGTCCGCCTGATGCAGGAGTACTTGAAACAGACATTATCGACCACTTTCCCCTCTTTCTTCGCACTACATCTGCCCGCTATTCATATTCCAACTGTTACACTAAACTTGTTTTTGATAAAAATAAAATTCTTAGAAACCGTTTCCAATACTGACTGGTCTTCCGTTCTTGACACTAATGATCCGCAGGTAGGTTATTCGCGATTTCTAACAAAACTGTCCTCACATTATCACTCCTGCTCCCAGGTGCGCAAATGCAAAAAGAAAGTGGCGTCTCCTCAGAACCCTTGGGTCAGTGATAATCTCCTTAAAGCGATGCCTACACGCGATAACCTTTTATAAAAAACAAAAAGACAGCCATTCCATATAAACCTACGAGCGCGGTATAAGAAATATTCCAAGTCACTTTCTGCTCGACTTAAAGAAGCTAAAACCAAGTATTACGAATCGAAGATACTTAAAGGCTGCCCTGTTTTAAAGAAAAATGGGAAATAGTGAACTCATTTTTGAATAGGAAACAAGCAGCCGATACCATATCAGAAATATCCCACGATGGTAATACTTCTCTTACACCACTTACAATTGCAGATGCCTTCGGTCATTTTTTCTTGATATTCATCCGCATTCACAGCAAACTTATACGCCCCAAACGCCTTCCACAATCATTCTACATGTTTCCAACTACTCCGGATGAAGTGGCATCAGTAATTGACAATTTGAAAATAACCATTTGAAAATAGCGCTGGGCTGGATAACATTCATGCTGGCCATGCTAAATTAATTTGTAAACCAGTATCATTTGTCTTGTCTCACATTATCAACCTCATGTTTAAAAACGGCATCTTCCCTCGTGAACTCAAACGTGGTCGAATAACTCCAGTTTTTAAGAAAGTAGATCACTCATTAGTATCATATTATAGACCTATCTGTGTTTTACCCTTTTTCAGCAAGGTCACCGAAAAAATAATTGAAAAGCGATTGATAAAATATTTAAACAAATTTAATATACTTTCACCCGACCAATTTGGATTTAGATCTGGTTACTCTACTGACCAACTAAGGAAAGCCATTGATGATGGTAAATTTGCAGGTTCCATATTCATAGACTTTTCCCGGGCAGTTGACACCATTGACCATGACATTCTTAATAGTAAACTAGACTCATTTGGTATAACTGGTCCTCCTTTACTACTACTACGCGACTACTTACGTGACAGGTATCAGGTTGTTGGTGTATGTAATGCTTATTATAAACCTAAAATGACTAATTTAGGTGTATCACAGGGGTCCATTTTGGGCCCCTTACTATTTTCACTGTATATTAATGACCTGCCTAATTGCCTTACATTTTCTAAGTGCATATTATATGCTAATGACACCACAATCATTAATTCTGACGAAGATCTATCACTAGTAGTAACCAGGCTAACAGTGACCTTCATAACTTGTTAGGATGGTGTAAAATTAATAGACTTACCATTAATCCATCTAAAGCTCAATTTCTTGTGTATTCATCACAGCATAAATCACCAGAGTGCATTCCGCCCATTTTCATTGATAACCACCCATTATTAGATAGTGAAGAATGCGTATACCTAGGCGTAAATATCGACCGTAACTTGAAATTTCAAAACTATGTAACACATTTAAAAAAATTATCACATGGAATACACATTCTCATCAGAGCACGTTCATTTTTTTTCACGACCGGTACTACTCTCACTTTATTTCGCGTTTGTACACTCTCACATTAATTACTGCCTAACCTCCTGGGGCAACACGTACACTACTCACATTAAACCGCTACAAATTATTCAGAACCGGGCAATTAGATTAATCACGTCTAGTCCACCCACATACTATCCTGAACAGTTACTTCAAGAAAATAACATTCTCGATGTTGCCGCCCTTGTAAAATACAATCTCGCCACTTTTCTTTTCAAACTAATTAATGAAGAAATCTCATCGTCATTAATTCCTTCATCGTCTTTACTTAATACTAACCCAACTCGTTTCGCGCAGCATAACAACTTCATTCTGCCCAAAGTGCGAACTAATTATGGCAAACAAACAGTTCACTTTGCAGCCATATCATTGAGGAATACATTACCATTTCAAATAAAAATCTAAAAAACCATAAATTTCGCCATAAATTAAAAAAGATATTGTTATGCGACATTCATTCTTCTGTATAACTGGTTTTTCGGCATGTCATTCTCTCCTCAAACTGTTGTTTTATTTTTTTATTTTTATGTTATTTACACTTATAGCTTATATAACCGATGACACACAGTTCATGATAACATAGTCTTTCGTTGTATCTGTATTTCACTTTTATTGAATTTTGTAATCTTACTATTTTTGCTACTGTCGTCGCATCAAACATTTATGTTAATATTGCATAAGAGGTCCCATTTCAGTTCACACTACGGGACCTCCTTCTGTTTATCCTTATCTTGTACATTGTATTATGACTGAACAAAATTTGATTTGATTTGATTTCATTTGAAGAAAAAGGTTCATATATGGTCCCTCCCACTCATGGTGTCGAAAGGAACAGAACATTCTTTTTTTTTACGGCAAGCGCGATAGATGCACACTTGGACGTGCTGGCTGAAGCAGCTGAGAAAACCTCTTCTGAATAGAGATTCATGGAGAAAGTATTTGAGAAGTTTCGGCGTGTTCCCACCGTTCGCGTTGCTGTTCTATGCACGCAAAATTTGATTTTTTTTTATATGTCTTGCTAAGTTTTCCTGATTTCCTTCCGAAATGTGCAGAAACAGAAATGACAGGCGCTTTAGCGGCATACGTGTAGTTATTACTAAGCATTGCCTGGTTACGTGCCGGGCGCTGCTTGAAACGAGCTACGAGCAGCTGGAACAGACGACGTCAGCCGATGAATCGCCGCCACAGTTGATCGTCACCGATTGGCCTAGAAGTCACGAGGCTCTGCGGAGAGCGCGCTTTTCTGTTGAGCCGACTTGTGTAAGAGAAGCTGGATCGGCACAATGCACGGCGTCATGGCTGAAATAATCAGGACGCACGTGCAATCATTGTTTCGTTTGCACAATAATCTTTGCTCCGTGATTGTAACAATTGGTGGCCTCAAGATCATGTTCCACAAATTTTGACGCGCCGGCAGAGCGATTGCGGGTGATAGACACAGTCAAATCCGAGGCTGTGGTGCAGTTTGGCGCACTTTAAGCCGATTTTATCAGGAAGGCGAAGTGAATTGAATTTGGCGCACTTTGGCGCAGGAGTGGAATCACTGCATTTTGCCTCCATCGAAATGCGGCCGCCGCGGCCAGGACTCGAGGCCGCCCTAGACGAACAACCATATAACCACTAGACGACCGCGGTGGGTAGCCACCGACGCCAATGTTTGATATATAATTAAGGAAGGCTACAGTTGTTACGCACAGTTGATTGGACCTGATTGATTTGGCGAAACATGGGAGAGATATCTGCTCTGCAATGGGCACAGTCCTGGTTTATTATGATAAAGGTGACAGCTGTTACGGCCATTCAGAATACAATGAAATATGGAGGTGCCCATATAGAGTTTAAAAGCACGGTTTAAACGTATGTGTAATGCTAAGTTAATTCTCCGTGCTATCGCAAAAACTGCAAGGGTTCGTGAAAAGCACTCATCGCCAAAAACAGCATGGTTGGTTGCTTCTGCCGCTTTTAGTGCAGCCACGCACATTGTTTCCAGATGGCAGCAATACGGCGTTAAAGCTTTGCATGGAAAAGGTCAGCCCTTCTTTTGTAAACTGACACGGGTTATGTTCATTCAAGTGTAATTAACAAGATTTGCCATGATAAAATAGGCTTATTGACACAAATATTCTAATGCCACCGTCCTCCTTTACCTTTAAGATCTTTAAGGAACGAAGGCAGGAAGTAAGGAACAGGAGAGAAAAGATTAAGTCCTTTAAGATGGCGTGGGTCTTTGCCTCTATGCTACGGCCGATCAATATTTTCCTATTGGAGTGCGACATAACTGTAACTATATCAGTTGTTTTCTTACGCATATTACGTTCAATCAAAACTTATACCTATGCGCTGGAGGCGTGAGCGCGTATAGTAGTAGCCCACCTAACTCGTTAACGTAAAAAAGTCAGGCGTGTATGCGATTAGAGGTGGGCATTACATGAACAGTAACAATACACTCGGTTTTGTAAACTGCTAAAACGTATTGCTAAATTACATTTATAGAGTGCGAGTGGCAAATAGAAGTCATCTGATGCTGCAGTAATTTTTTGCCATTCAACGCCATTCTAATGGCTATTGTGTATTTTCTCCTAATGGACTACCTCGTTCGCGCTGCGCTAAGGATATATCTTTAGGCAGGTCTTGGACGATTGCAATGTGTGGAGTCTTCCATGCTCCACAACGGTTTGGGCTGAATAAAAGAATCGTCCAGCAACATACAACCTGTTCCCAAGTCCTACGAGAAAGCAACATTCTTTACAATGTTATATATATATATATATATATATATATATATATATATATATATATATATATATATAATATGTGTGTGTGTGTGTGTTTGTGTTTGTGTGTGTGTCTGTGTGTGTTATTTTAAAGACGTCTTTCTCGTAGCACTGCAAGACAGCGAACGAACAACCTAGCCGCATTTAGTCGCAATCATGGCGACAAGAACAAAAAAGGAAGCAAACTGCATCATCTGTCCAAACGCTGAGTATATGAATGCGTATTTCTTGTTAACTTTGAGTGAGAAGCTTTTATTTCCTGATCGTCTGTATTCTTCTTGTCGTTTTGTTTCCTGATTTTTCAAAAACATTGCGGTGATGGCAGCAAAACCAGCAAAGAAGGTTGAAAAACTAAAATAAGGGAGTTCCACCACCAGAAACTACGGCTTCGGGTATTTATGCCTTATAGTTCCTCAACAAGAAAATGTAATTTAAAGAATGCTAGAAGAGGCAGTGCTAATATTATGTTTTCCAAGTATTCAGCGTTCAGTTTGTCGACTGATGCTGTCACTTTAACGTCCAAAACTTCTATGTCTGTCGTTTACATCGGACACCTTGTTCATGGTATTGTTTGTAGGCTTTACTTTATTTTTTTTTTCTCTTACCTATGCAGTATTTCAGAACCGTCTGGTTGAAATGACCAGTGAATACGTCAGGTGCATTCACTGATCCTGCGGATAGATAAATAATTACGCTACGTACTGCATTTCTGATTTATTTCTTCTTTCACACCTTTGAAGGCGAAGCAAGTGTGTACATATAAAAATAAGGTCATATAGAACTTTTCTACAGGGCTTCGTTTGTTATTTCTTCTGGAAGGATTCTATTTCCGCTGCTCTCCGCATTCTGTACGTATCTTCATTCTGCGAGCAGCTCCAATTCGTCGGTGACAGTGTCAGCCGCTCTTGGGCCTCTTTTGTTCCCTGCCACGAATGCATCTGCCGCTTTCAATTCCTCGAGCGTTGTCGATTTTTCTACCGTCTTTCAGTCTATTCCGTTTAGCAGTTTCGAGCTGTTCGAAGAAGGGTAGTTTCCAGTTCGCAAAGCGATTTGTTCTAAGGCACGGCGCACTGTTTTTTATTCAAAGTACAATTTTTTCAGTGCTGTCTTGTAGTAAATAACTCTCACTGTCACTAGAAGGGCTCTCTCCAATATTTTCGTTTTATCCAAATCAGCCTGTAGTTATTTTCTGGCCGAGGGTTTATATCCCGACGGCTTTTGCTTTGCACACATTCGAGTCGATAACCCATCTATGAGGCCTTGGCTCAAGTATTTCGTTTCTTGTACTTTCCTCGCAGTTTTACTGCTGTCTTTTACAGCCTATACAGAGCAAACAAACTGCGCATTCTTCGCTTCCACCGCAGGGTTGATGAGCCAGCAGTTCCTCTTTAATTTAATAAATGTCTTTATCTCTTATTCTCTCTTTCTTTTTTATACAGGACGCATCCCAGTGATATCGTACCACCGTGCACACACATGCAGCAAACTGACGCAACTGCCTCAGGACAAAGGACGGTGCGCTTCTCGTTGCGTTTGCGTCATTCAGTGCCACCCTTTCGTGGTAGACCGTCCGCTTCTACGCAGAACTCAGTCGTATACAGTGTTGTAGGCGTTACTGAAAAAAAAAAAAAAAAAAACGCCAGGCCTGCGCGCAAAGCGCAGCACAGTCACAGCGAAAGCTAGAAGAGCGGCGTTTCTAGAGTCCGTTATAAACTATCTTGTGGCTACTAATACAAGTATATTAGCAACGTACCCACTACGCCACAAATAATAATTTCTGGGAAGTTGGGAAGCACCCACCACGACATTATTCGTTATTCTGCGGAGAAGCGAGGTACCATCTGTGAGGCATTATGTACACTTTGTTATTGCAGTGGTTGATGAGGATGAAGAATTATGGCCGAGCCCTTTGTAATGGGCTGAAAGCTTTAAACGACCCACTAGTTACGTAAGTCATATTGTGTGACGCCCGGTCGTTATTTAACTGTGCCACCACGCTTTATGACATACGTTAACCGGAGAAACCGAGAGCGAGAGAGAGAAGGAATTAACTTTATGGAGAGCCTGAGGAAATGGATCATGGGAGTCTTATGGGCTTTCTTGGCAACCAATAGAAGTGCACTTGCCAGGAACCCACTACGCTATGAATCGTCATATTTTTTGTGAAGTAGGGAAGCAGCCCATATGCAATTTTTCGTCATTCTGCGGAGAACCGTGGTACTCGCTAAACACCTGTAAGGCATTATGTGCACTTTCTCTATGCTGTGGCTGATGACGATGAAGAATTATTGTAGAGGCCTTTGTAATGGGTTGGAAGCACTCAACAACCCACTCGTTGCGCAATTTGCATTGTGTGACGCCCGGTTACAGAATTCGCGTTTGTGTGACGCCTGGT
Source organism: Rhipicephalus sanguineus (assembly GCF_013339695.2). Taxonomy (NCBI): domain Eukaryota; kingdom Metazoa; phylum Arthropoda; class Arachnida; order Ixodida; family Ixodidae; genus Rhipicephalus; species Rhipicephalus sanguineus. Next base: position 65,405,170 of record NC_051177.1, on the reverse strand, counting down.
TGTTATTTTACTCTTCTACCACACTACAATACATATGTTAATCTGGTTCCTTCCCGACAAGAAGCCTGTGTAGGGTCTCTTTGCAACGCAGTTTCAGGCACCAGCATGGCCCCGAGGTAGAACACTGGGCTCCCACGCAGAGGGCCCAGGTTCCAACCTCGTTCCATCCTGGAAATTTTTTCTTATTTCCTTTTTTACAGCGAAAGCTGTTATGAGATCATTTCACCGGCCGTTTTTGGTGCCGTAGTTGTCCGCCGCCGCCGCCGCCGCCGCCGCCGGTGTCCGTAACCAGTATCGCTCGAAATAAGAAAAAAAAACTAAATAAGAAAAAATTCCAGGATGGAACGAGGTTCGAACCTGGGACCTCTGCGTGGGAGCCCAGTATTCAACCTCTGAGCCATGCCGGTGCTTGAAACTGCTTTGCAAGAAGGTCCTGTACAGGCTTCATGTCGGGAAGGAACCACATTAGCATATGCAATATAGCGTGGTAAAAGAGTAGAATGAGCACCAAGTGTCGCACAACGCGAATTCTGTAACCAGGCGTCACACAATGCGAATTGCGCAACGTGTAGGTTGTTGAATGCTTCCAACCCATTACAAAGAGCTCTGCCATAATTCTTCATCGTCATCATGCACAGCATCAACAAAGTGCGCATAATGCCTTACATGCGTTTAGCAGGTACCACGGCTGTCTGTAGAATGACGAAAAATGGCACAGTGCCTACTGCCCTACTTCTCAAAAATTACAATGATTTATAGCGTAGTGGGTCCTCGCAAGTGCACTTCTGTTGGTCGCCAAGGAAGCCCATAAGGCTCCCATGATCCATTTCCTCAGGGTCTCAATAAAGTCAATTCTCTCTCTCTCTCGCTCTACGTTTCTCCGATTAACGTATGTTATAAAGCGTGGTGGGACAGTTAAATAACGACCGGGCGTCACACAATATGCATTACGTGACTAGTGGGTCGTTTAAAGCTTCCAACCCATTACAAAGGGCGCAACCATGATTATTCATCGTCATCAACCGCCGCATCAACAAACTGCACATAATCGCTTACATATGGTACCTCGCTTCTCCGCAGAACAACGAATAATGTCGTGCTGGGTGCTTCCCAACTTCCCAAAAATTACGCTTTGCGGCGTAGTGGGTACGTTGCTAATGTACCTGTATTAGTAGCCACAGGAGAGTTTATAACGGGCTCTAGAAATGCCGCTCTTCCAGCTTTCGCTGTGACTGTGCTGCGCTTTCCGCGCAGGCCTGGCGTTTTTTTTCTTATTTCGTGTGATAGTGGTTACGGACACCGGCGGCGGCGGCGGCGGCGAACAACTACGGCACCAAAAACGGCTGTTGAAATGAGCTCATAACAGCTTTCGCTGTAAAACAATGCGCAACTTTTCAAAAATGCAGGACTTTATGACGATGCCATCGATATCATGAACCAGCAATTACGAAGCCTAGACATCAAAACAATAATCATCGCTAGGTCTCTCGATCATTTTAGATCCTATTTGTTGTAATATAATACTCAATGCATTTGTTTTGCTATGAAAACTGCGAGAAAGAAAGAGAAGTCGGACACGAACGAACAACTCTGGGCGGATATTCACACTTGCAATTTGCGTGGGATAATAAATGGTGTCCCACGCGTAAATTGGAAGTATCCATCACTAAATTAAGATGTCGTATTCCACCGCTTAATTTCTACTTAAACAGGTCTGGTCTGGTCCCATCCCCTGTGTGTCCCAACTGTAACGAAACCGAAAATATTGACCATTATCTTCTAAGATGCCACCTTTTTAAAAACCAAAGGAAAAAATGCTTTGAAATTTTATTTTAAAAATTAGGAATACCACTAAGTACTCTAAATATCCTCTCCTTTGGGGCTGCTTCATTGGAATTCAGTAAAAGGAACGTCTGCGGGGCCCTCTGCGAATTCCTGATTGACACGATGAGATTTCCTTGCTAATCCTTTGTTTATCAATTTATTGTTTCCCATCCCCTTTCCCCGAAAACAAAATCTTATTTATTTCGTTATTTCCTTTTGTCGTATCACAAGAATCACCTTATTCTACATGAAAAATGCCACCTTTCCCTTTTCCTGATTTTCTTTTTTAACCCAATGTTCCAATTGACTGTAACCGCCGGCTTCTTGGCCAATCCCCCGGTGTGGGTGTGAGCCAAATGCAAGGAACAAGCAAGCAAGCAAGCGGATGCCACCTGTGCCACCTGTGTCCAGGGACTCCGAGCCGCCACCTGAGGCCGCCAAGACCATACTGCCGGCCCATTCTGTACTTCTTCTTCAAGAGAGAGGTAGAATGTATTCTCGTGGTGTCTCCGTTCGTTGGTTTTTGGAAAAGCTAAGCTATGAACAGAGATATTGAGATTTATTGTTATGCAATAATCAGTCACGCATTAATTAGAAAAGATAGGAAATAAAATTATCACATACGCAATTGTTCGTTGAAGTGCTGCGTATTTTAGAGTCTAGGCGACAGTTCTAGCTTGAGCATTCAGAAAACGTCGTCTCATAGAGCATACTGGAATCCTTATTAAAAAAAAAAACATTTTGTTCACCCTAGATAGACATTTTAGAAAATTCTTTTACAATAACAAGCATCACCGACGAGACGTGAAGCTCGAATGAGTTAAGTCGCTTTTCATAAAAAGCAGAAAAATGGTGAAGCTTGCACTAAGTCTCGCAAGGCTTGAAACAGCGATACGAAACAGCTTGAAACAGCGAACGAAATCGGAAGTCTAATCTGGTGGTTTCTAGGTTGTTTCTAGGCCTTAGCTAGGTGATGCAGGTTGTTTCTAGGTTGTTTGTAGGTCATTGCTAGGCTTTAGCTAAGCGAAGCTTGGTCGTTTCTACGTTGATTCTCAGCGCATCTAAGTTCGAGTCAAATGACAGACAGTCACAGACACGACACGGATGTTCGACCTGCAGAGAGAGAACCTCGCGCTGAAACATATCGTTCGCACCCCTCATAGATCCACGGGCTGCTTAGTCTAGTTGTAGCAGGCAGAACTTGGTTAGAGCTAGGTTGCCGGTAAATTGAGTCGGCAGCTTGTGGAGTTTACTTTTTGCCTTGGCTTCTTTTCGCATACACGTTTGATGACGATGGTTTTCTACATTTTTGGTGGGCCAGAGGTGAGTACTGAGATTTACCCAATTTCTGTGGCACGTACCCGTTCATGATGATGGTACCCGCATAGACGCTTGATGAGGAAAATTTTCTGTTTCACTTAAGTTGACCAGTGGTTGAGTAGTGGGATTTACACAATTTGTGTGGCACATGCCCGTTTATGATGACGATAGTTCTCGCGTAGGCCACACAAAATATAGCTAGCCTTAACAGCTTCGCCATTAAAGAAAACGGCTTGTTACATGGGCTTGTTGCGTATGTAGGCAGCCCAGGTGGCATGAGAACTGTCCGATTGCGTCTGTAAGCCATCTGTATTGCTCTCTCCCAACAAAGAGAGGACGTTTTTATAGAGCCGCACGTGTCAACTGCTTTAGTGATGATTCAGAAATTTTCGTGTAGTTCATGTTTTCTCATGTTCATCTCTTTCTGTTTCGGTTTCTTCTAGTATGCGCGAGACAATTATGGCTTCGCGTATCTTTTGTATACACTCAAATCGTTACGGAAATAAAACACGACTCATTGCTTCTCTGCGTCTCTGTCTTTTTTTACCTGTTTCCTATGCGATGTGCACCCTCGTATATATTTCAAAATTTCTTCGGTGTTTCTGGCTCTTTTTTTCTTTTTTTTTCCATTTCAGCATCTATAGCGCCTAACACAAAACAAGGACCAAGTGACAAACCGAGAAGACAGGCGCTAACTTCCCAGATATTTATTTTTTTTGAAAGCGTCACGCTTATAAGCATGGGGTTGATGAAAACCCTGCGCAACCGTATTCGCACATTTGACATGAGATATGATGAACAGTGCAAAATAAAAGCCGACTGAAAACTATAAAATTAAGAGGTTATTTGTATTGCCGTTTGCGCCGAGTCATTCTCAGCTTGTGATTAAGATCTTTGTTTGCGTCTATCGCTTTCAATTCCGTTTCTCTCACTCATTTTTTACAGCGAAAGCTGTTATGAGCTCATTTCAACGGCCGTTTTTGGTGCCGTAGTTGTTCGCCGCCGCCGCCGGTGTCCGTAACCACTATCGCACGAAATAAGAAAAAAAAAAGGAAATAAGAAAAAATTTCCAGGATGGAACGAGGTTCGAACCTGGGCCCTCTGCGTGGGAGCCCAGTGTTCTACCTCGGGGCCATGCCGGTGCTTGAAACTGCGTTGCTAAGAGACCCTACACAGGCTTCTTGTCGGCAAGGAAACACGTTAACATATGTATTGTAGTGTGGTAGAAGAGTAAAATAACAACCAGGCGTCACACAAACGCGAATTCTGTAACCGGGCGTCACACAATGCAAATTGCGCAACGAGTGGGTTGTTGAGTGCTTCCAACCCATTACAAAGGCCTCTACAATAATTCTTCATCGTCATGAGCCACAGCATAGAGAAAGTGCACATAATGCCTTACAGGTGTTTAGCGAGTACCACGGTTCCCGCAGAATGACGAAAAATTGCATATGGGCTGCTTCCCTACTTCACAAAAAGTATGATGATTCATAGCGTAGTGGGTTCCTGGCAAGTGCACTTCTATTGGTTGCCAAGGAAGCCCATAAGACTCCCATGATCCATTTCCTCAGGCTCTCCATCAAGTTAATTCCTTCTCTCTCTCGCTCTCAGTTTCTCCGGTTAACGTATGTCATAAAGCGTGGTGGCACAGTTAAATAACGACCGGGCGTCACACAATATGACTTACGTAACTAGTGGGTCGTTTAAAGCTTTCAGCCCATTACAAAGGGCTCGGCCATAATTCTTCGTCGTCAACAACCACTGTAATAACAAAGTGCACATAATGCCTCACAGATGGTAACTCGCTTCTCCGCAGAATAACGAATAATGTTGTGGTGGGTGCTTCTCAACTTCCCAGAAATTATTATTTGTGGCGTAGTGGGTACGTTGCTAATGTACTTGTATTAGTAGCCACAAGATAGTTTATAACGGGCTCTAGAAACGCCGCTCTTCTAGCTTTCGCTGTGACTGTGCTGCGCTTTCCGCGCAGGCCTGGCGTTTTTCGGATGCAGCAGTTTACACTGACAAAATGGTAACGTGAGCACGTAGCTCGAAAATTCGCTAACGCAGACAGCAAGCGTAGTTTTCAATAAAATCTCGGTCATTATTTCACTTCTTGCTCTTCCTTCACACTGACTGATTGTTTTTGAAGAAGAAGATGGTATCTCTTTATTAGCCTGGCATGACATGTTGAACCTTCGGATAGTCTTTTTTTACACTCGTTTCGCAACGTTTGAACTGCCGGCGACAAAACGAAGGTGATTTTTAAAGGTGCTTGTGGGACTGTTACCAAAATAACGTAAAAAGGACATTGCTTTGAGGATAAATAAATCGGTGAAAGAGAATATTATGACGTTTCTGACCATGAATGAAAAAGTAAACTGTAGTAGAGATAAATCATCAAATATTTAAATACAGGACATCGGGTGTGATGGCATAATTTTTAAGTTGACACTCAATTTTAATAGCGCCTCACTTAACAGGACAGCTCTGCCGTCCGATGACAAAGCCTTGAGTATGCCATATCATCGCCTCGGCCACGTTACTGGCAAAAACGCCATTTTTTTGAACAGCGAAGCTATTTAAGCCCACAATAATACCGTCCCTGCCGCAAAACTATCAACATCATGAAAGGGTATGTGTCCACAGAATTTGGGCAAATCCCAGTACTCATCGTTATGGCGTGGGCTTGTATGGTATAATGTAGCAAGAAAAAGGAAAGGAAAAAGAGCGGGAGAAGGAAATATGTGATGGTGAGGAGGAGGGAGAGAGGAGGAAGGGAGAGAGTAGAGCGTAGCAGAAAAAGAAAGAGAAAGAGAGAGAAAAAATGCAGAAAGAAAAAGAAAAGGAGACAGAGAGAACGTCATTGAAAGAGAGAGAAAGAAGTAGAGGGATAGAAAAGAGATAGAAAGAAAGAAAAAGAGAAAGATTTATGACCAAATAATGCTCTTCAGGAGGTGGGATTCGATCCCGCGTACTCTCATTCCGAAGGCGAGCGGCCTAAGCCCTCGGCTATCCAGGCACGCTAGCAGAGCATGTGAGCAGACCTAGAGAGTCATGGGGCGTCCTAAGAAAGTGCGTACTACCGAGGAGGAAGCCGCGCATCTCGAAGCTGGACGTGTCGGTCGACAGAAAGTACGAGCTGCGACGGGCCCCTGCTTCGCTGCGCCAAGCTTTGCGCGACTTATGGCAAACATGAATTTTTTTGCTTCGTCTTCTTTGAGACACCTCGCAATATTTTGGGTTGACAACTCATTTTATTAGCGCCTGACTTAAGGTGACTGCTTTCCCGTCTGATGGCAAAGCCTTGAGTGTGCCATCAGACGCATGCGAGATAATATTTTGTTGTTTATTTTAGCCCCTGGCTTTTAAAGTAAACGTGTCGACAGGACAGATCGTCTAAAAATACTATGTGACACCTCTGACATTTTCATTGTTAATACCTGCACATATGAGCCGGTGTGTATGTCTTTATAAGGCTGCTTATTGCTATGCGAGTTGCAGCTACTTTATTTTCGATTCAGCTTAGCTTCGCCGAGACTTTCGTTTCGTTAAAATGAGCCCCTGAACGCCAGCAGACTTTGTTATGTATCTTCCCTGATTTTAGTTTCTTTGTTTGAATCATGTCAGTTCCACGTACAGCATGCACGTTTCAAGCTATAATACATATATACGAGTGCCTCCAGCGCCTCGAGGGCATGATTGTAGAGGGAGCCTGGCAGCTCGACAATAAAAGAAAGTATCTTCACAAAACAGAATACTTCTTTACAAACATGAAGCAAACATGAACATATGACGTACTGCCAAAGCATAACATACAGGATGGACAAGTGGTAACACACAGAAATGAGAAAAATTGACTCGGAAGCAGTCACAATCAATTCAAAAAAGGAGGAGAGGTAAGTTACAGCTCACGGAATGTTAGAATGCGAAAGCGATTGGAATTCGGATAATGATATACAATGCGATATATCATAAGAAAGTCTGTTCCAGTGCATGGAGGTATGCGGGAAAAAAATTAATTTCGAAACACATTCGTACAACAGCGCGTTTCAAGTGCTTTACACTCATGATCACAACGCATAAAACGAGCTATGACTGAGGTATAAATGAACAAATAGGCAACAAAACGAATAAATTTGTTGTCGCCGCCATTCCTGTAACCTCTTATTTATTTGTGGACCCTGGTGTACGCACAGAATTGAAATAAAAATTCAGTGGTCGTCGTATATTTAAAAATGTCAGAGCAAACGCTCGCATTATGTCAAGCAAACTCTTTAACTCTTTTTATTTGTTCTAAGAATTGATAGGATCGATAATTAACGTAGTGGAGATTGGCACGTCCTCCTGGCCGTTGGATGTTTTAAAAACGCCGCTGGTGATTGAATGTTTTTATCATTGCATGTTTTAGGAATGAGGATCGCTATTTCATTGCAGCGTCAGCTGACGTCCTCGTTCAGCAATATTAGGTTACGAGAGCATTCTATTCCCACATCTTAAATTATTATTTTTTTATTCGGTTCAAAAAAGCGTCGAAGTGGACGCGCATTTTTCAGTACAATGACTTTGTGAATTCAAATGAGGTATAAAAAGATGCTTTTACGGCATCCCAGATGATGTCCACAGTAATTCAAAATTTATTGTTCGACATACTGATGTCCACAGCGGCAAACTGACTTATGGGAAAAAGAAGACAGGTGAGATTGAAAAGAGCGCTGTACGGCAACAAATGCACCGAACTTGTAGCCTGTCTCACGAATTGACGTGTTTAAAGATATTGCATTAAAATGTGACTCTTGGTACAAGCAGTGCAATTACGTTATTTCAGGCAACTATAGTCACCATATGGGACACGGAAGCGTCCATACCTTTATGCACAATTACCATAAAGCCGTTCTATTCGTGAATTTGAACTTAGTGCTTCGTATTTAAGTTTGTTATCTCCATAGAAACGCGAACAAGGCTCAGAGTTTTGAGTTTTACTATGCGGTATCTAAATCAACCCAAAATAAATACTGAACTCTCGCTAGATAAACTGATGCAGTCTTCACAAACTATGTACAAAAAGAACAAAAGAAGAAGAATAAATCTGACCGCTAACAAACCGCGATCGCCAGAACAGCAATAGAAGCCATAGCTATGGCTTCGTTTTTAATGGCAGATTCAGTGCAGTGAAGCAATATAGCAGCAGAAATGTAAATGGGCTGCTTACGACTCCTGATGATATGTGGTAATAAAAATAATGGTACTCTAGAAAGCTCTCCGTTCAGAGAAAACCTCAAGTAGTTATTTGAAAGCAGTCATACTGCTTTTATGAATCGCTGGCGTATATTTCATGTTACAGATTGTGCAACCATCAAGCGAAATCCGCAACACGAGAGAACTAACTTTTTTCTTTTTGTTTTCGACGCTACAAACATATTGTGACCCACTATCTTGATTCTGAATAAAAGAAATTCTATAGACGCCCTACTGCTTGCAACAGGAAATTAATGCACCCTGATCGGACGACATCATGGATATAATGTTAAATTTTTTTTTGAGAAGCATGCCGCGTCTCCGCTCACCCATTATTACGAAAATGTACTTGAAAAGTTTATGACAGCGCGCATACAATGCGCCATATGCTTCACAGCACTCGTCTCTGCGCTAATAGTGTTAAAGTCTCTCGGTATAAGTGTGATCTGTATCACCAGATCAGTATAATATGACTACATTAGCTGAATGCTCATTAAAAACGGTTATGAGGTCTTTAGAAGTTTCAAAACAACGTCATATCAACCGATTCGAACAACGCTTTCAGGGCCGCATCTTATATTCTAGGAAGCAGTCCAAGTCAGTTCCAAATCGATAGTACTAGTCAAAATCTAGCTCCAATAGCGTCAGCATGGTGGCCAGTATACAGTAAAACCTCGGTGATACGAATCTCGCGGGGTTACCAAAAATATTCGTATCATTCGAAATTCGTATCACCAGAAAACATGGAAAATTAGTATGCGACAAACGAAAGTTAGCATACGTTTTGATTTAGTGTTTCTCAGGGTCGCAGCGACGTCATGAACAGCTCTGAATGATTCCCAGTAAAGTTTTTAGACATCAACGTTCATACTTGTACTCGTAAATATACGGTGCATGCATGCGTGTATTATTAATGAACAAGATGTGTTGTGCCCCGTGACCGCTAGTAGTCCCTTCCTAATCTTTCTACGCTTTTCTGCATGACACCGTATTACTGCGGCGAAAATGACTTAACAAGCGCTTTGCACACGACAGATAGAGGCTCAGGCCAAGCTCCTTCGCCAAGACCGTCCGCTTCGTCTCTTGGGGTCTTCGTCCACGTTTCATGGGACTTCATGACAGACCCGCAGCCCAAGTTTCAGTCTTGTTTCGTGGAACGTCTGATTGCGGGGACATGGCTTGCATCGACGTGGCAGGCACGTGTTAACACAGTACAAAGACGCTGCTGCCTCGAGCACAGGAGCACGCGTCAACACGTCAAGAAAAAAAAAAGCATGACGTCAACGTCTTCTGTAATCTAAACGCGAAGGCGCATAAAGGCCTCCAAGAGTGGCGCGCACTATTTCGGAGACAACGACGCACCATTGATGATCGCGCAACGCGCATGGTGACTGCCGCGTCTTCCGCGACAGCTCGGGCAGCGCCTGTTCGTACCTGTGCGCTAGCGTACGTTCGTATCAAACGTCGCGGGGTGCAAATCGGTTCGCAACAACCGTACTCCAATACATTGCAGGCTAATGGGCCTTGGCTGGGACCACAAAAAAATTCGTATCACCCCGAAATTCGTACGAGCCGTGATCGTATCACCGAGGTTTTACTGTATAGAGGTTTCTGATATCTTGACACTTTCACCTAAACTCGAAATACCTAGGTAATTGTGATAGAATTTGCTTTATGCTGGACACTGATCGTCGATTCTTTAGGCGTGCCAAAGGGAATATGTAATTTAACGTCTTTAATATAGCACCGCTGTCAATGAACGTATTAAAGTTCAAGATTTCCTCGGCTGATACACTGTCAGTGCGTGTAAATGCATAAACGCGAGTTTTATCGCTAGGAAAATGGTCATTAGTACAGTGAGGCTTTCCAAATGGGTCAAGATAATTATAACAGAAGGAGCTCGCTCTACAGTAATATATCTTTTCTGTTTAATGCGTTCACAAGTAGAATTCACAGCTGTTTTCGACCGAATGTATGTGTATACACATCAGTCAGTACGTACTTGGGCTTCATTATGCAGAAAGCATTGGTACAATTATTTCTCTTTTACCTTTTTCCTTTGACTATCATAACCAGAAGCCTGAAGCACGAAAATCTTTTCATCTAGGCGGCAGCAACCCGGTTGCATAATTTTTGACGGCAGGCCAGTTTCGCGTATCGTTTGAAGGCTATGTTTGCTCAGCAGTAGCGCTCCGAGGGACTCGATTACTACGAAAGCTGGGCACGTGGCTTTGAGGTAACGGCACTCAAGCGGCTTCTATAAAAATACCCGAGGCTGTTTCGATTGCTGCTCCTAAGCTGAGTAGTCTCTCGCTGCAAGCGGCAGTGTATTGAGCCATCGGACACAATCTAGGAGCATACATATCTAATGTCACCCTGCCATACGACAGTGCGGGGCTGAGGAGCGCACCGTAGCTGTTGCAAGAACCGTTGTTTGAGTTGGTTACAGTGTGCTCGAATACGTTCGAAAAATTATTCGTTTTGTACACTGTATCCTCGTTTCTGTAACCATAAACGTGAGAGGCCGGATAGGTGATGCCCTATGGTGGGGTCGAGACGACCAGCCAAGCACAAAATTCTGTCTCCAGAAATATAGTGCATCTGCTTCTCTCCTGGTGTTAGCTCCTTGCATCGGCGTAATTCCTGATGAGATGCCTTTTTATTATTTTTCCCTCGAACAGAGGGCGAAAAAAAGCATGTCAATAGATGTCCCATCACGAAGCGTCACAAGATGCCGACACCATCTTATGGTAACCCGGTATTCTGCACATCCTGTTACGTATACCGGAATTGCGTACGCGCTAAAAGCCTCTATTACGATTTTGCCGCCGCATTGATTGAAACTTATCACAATTAGATCAACCTTAAAACCAATTATCATCATCATCTAGTAGTTTGTGAAAACGTAAACGTATACGTCTGCGTACGTACATCAACGTTCGAGTATGGGGAGCTAAACCTTTCGTAAAACATGCGTTCCGGTAACACGGTAACGCTAAGAAGTGTACGGAAAGGGTCAAAACCTCTAGTATGCGTGGTCACCATTTGATTCCCACGACATTGAATTGTAACAATAGCGATTATTGCGATAGGAGAACGGACGCACCTTCCTTTTTACTACGTTCACATTTGTCGAAAATGCTTATTCGACCTTACTTCTCCTGCGCTAACGATTCACCGTTTATCGTCCCGAGCACCAAAGGAGGAGAGATCTGGCTATTTGGTGTTTGTTCGTGGCTGCAGGTGCGCGACAGCAACCTGCACAGTCGACAAGACAGTCGCATTGTTGTAGCCTTGGGCGTTTAATCGTGGCTACTTTAGCAGCGTAGCTTGTGATAAACTCGTCAGCGTAGTGCCCACAACTCATGTGTGTGGTTCAGTCGCCAAAAAAGGCAGCGCAGCGAGCTACAGCCGAAAACAGAACCGTCACGAGCAGGTGCCAATATTAACATCTGGAAACGCTAGCGATTGCACCTTTTACACCAGAAGTGCCGATAGCTAGACCGGCAGTAATGGAACCGAGTAATGAGTAGAAACGGAGATAATAAGGAAAATATAGTTGCATGAAAATCGCGTGCACCGTGTTAGCAAAGAACGTGTACATGCGTGTATATAGACCAGTGTACATAGCATACTTCTGTATGGGGTAAGGAAATGTGCGTATGCATAGAGTATACTTTCAGGGGCGAAGCTCCTTAAGGCGGCACCCGTTCGTCCCTCGTAGTCGTAGTCGTTGTAGTCGTAGTGCGTAACCAGTCTTACGCTTTGACCTCCAAGGTGGTGCCGGTGGGAGATTTTTCCTGTGCGTTGTTGAACAATCAAAAATTCGCAGCGTGCGCGTTAACTAAAAGCCGAATTCTTCTGTCTCTCATTCCCCATTAACAGCCATTGGCATGTTCCAGCAGGAAACGTTAGTAGAAGTAGAAGTGTAAGTGTTAGCTAAAAGCCGACTTCTTCTGTCTCTCATTCCCATTGGCAGCCATTGTTTACCTCCAAGGTAGTGCCTGGTGAGATTTCTCCTGTGCGTGATTAAACAATAAAAATTTTGTTCAAAACACCGTTGATTGATGAAATAAACCAACGAAAGACGCCAGATGTTTTGTAAAAGCAAAACGAAAGACCGCCAGATGTTTCTAAAGCAAAATGAAAAGACGCCAGCTGCTTAACAAAAGACGCCAGATGTTTTCTAAAGCAATGGTTTTCTAAACAATGAAAATTCACAGCGTACATGTAAAATTAAAGTGAGCTGCAAGTCGTCATAACTCATCGAACCTTTAGTATAAACGCGCCCGATCTCACGTCGGTGATGATGTACTGGGCAGAATTCACGGAAGATTCACGGTTTACCGATGAACCTCCGCAGCTTCGCCCACTCATCATCATTCACTCCGTGGATATGCTGTGATTTTTTTTTGTAGGTACACATTTTCATTTGTGTATGCATAAATATCAATGTATACATACTTTTCTTTCTGATTTGAAATTGTATCTTTATCTCGCTTATTATTTTGCTTCAAGAGTTGTATTTATTCATGACATTTATGCAATGTGCTGTTGTCATTTGTTAAAGGGGGCAGGACCCTTGTCAAGCTTCTGTAGCTTTTAGTCCTGTCTCCTCTTTTTCAATGGGAAAATAAAATAAAAGTGATTGATTGATTGATTGATTGATTGATTGATTGATTGATTGATTGATTGATTGGTCGACTGATTGATTGATTTATTGATGTACACGAAGCGTCTTTGAGCGTATATATTAGGGCGTATATAGTAGGGGCAACTTGAATACGGGCGCAAATTGCGAGTGCTTTCCACTCTGGTGGGTCCTGTACATTACAGCACTAGGACCTGCGTCTGCCTTGCTGTTTTTCGTCAATGAGGAGCGGTAAGCGTGCATATTACTTCTATATAAAATGCTTGGGGCAGGAAAGTAGTGTAGTGGGTAATGGGTTAATGTGGAACACTAAAAAGGAAAACATGCTACACATCCTTTTCCCTCTTCAATGTTGCATGCACTGTATTTTTTGTGATCGTTTCAACGTCTAGCGTTAATGTATCTGAACCGTGGTAAATTAAGTGGACTCTAGACTATATTCAGAGCAAAAAAAAAAATGCTTGAACCATTGACATATGAGAAGGCAGCTTGAAAGGCGACGCAGATACAGTTGAAACCCGCAATAACGAAATGAGCGGGGAAAGCACAAAATTTCGCTCTTGCGGGAATTTCGCTGGTGCGAGAACGCGGCAGAAAAGACATGGAATTTACAAAAACCACATTTCATTTCCAAAAGTCAGTGTGTTTGCTTTGACGGGCCTTATCAAGCCACAGTTTCATGCCTCTCGATCGTAGGTAATGTTGCGAGGGTAGATTATTTGCGCACTCGTGTTTCAAAAATTTCGTTAATGAGGGACTGCGGTATGAATATCTTTCGTAGTCGCGAGTTACGAAATGCATTGACTCCTATGGGCGTTCGCCGGTGCTCCGAAAATATTTCGTTGCGGTGAGAATTTCGTTCCCTCGGGATTTCGTTATCGTGGGTTTCGACTGTATTACTTGAAATAAACTGACCTTAGTGATTCACTGTGGGTTTATTAGACAGCCATACCTGTTTCAAAATGATATCGTTGCCTGCCTCCGACGTTCGTTTTTCAGTTGCTTCTTTTCGTTCCTTAATCTCGTTTTCAAGGCGTATGGTAGGAAACCGGATTCTTGTCTCGTTCCCAACTCTACCTTTCTTTCGTTCGCTTCTCCCACTTTTCTTGAAAAATCTTTTACGACAATAGGCCATAAGATATTCGTGTAAGAAACAAAAGAAGTCCTCCGTCAACATCTCTGCCAGGGGCATGGTACCATACACGGGGTTGGATAACGTGCCCTTTTTTACCGCTTCGCTTATCATGATTCTAGCTTAGCCTGTGAGGTAGGGATTACACAATGCCGAAGCTCTAGTAAAAAATTCGACAGATCCCGCGCGTTGTGGGAATCGGTTACATACGAAGCAGACAGCGCGTACTTCTATGCTGTATGTTATGAGATTGAGCCAAGCGTTACGAGGTGGATCGACCTGTTTTTGCAAGTGTCGTAGCTGTGTGCACATCGTGGGCTTGCCAGGCACGTCGACAACACTGGCGTTTAAAGGGTAACTTATGGTGGGACGTAACGTCAGCCCTCCCGTTAGAGTTGATACGTCAGTATTATGAAAACTAAGCGCACTTTATGGTGCAAACATGTAAATATCATGCGCAGTTTTCGTTAATATATTCCTCCGGGGTCGAGCAGTGCTTCAATATAGCTTGCTAAATCATACGAATACAAATGTAATGTTTATTAGACTGCTATAAAAGCGGAGTCAACACTGGAACCACGGACATTAATCTGATATGACGCCTGTTTCGCAGAATTATATATGTAGTGTTGCACTGACATTACGCCGGCATAGGCTGTTTTTCCAAACCTGTTTATAGGCCTCGCGTGGCTCCTTGGTAGAATGCCTGATTGCCACGCAGAATGCTTGGTTTCGATTCCTGCTGGGATCTAATTTTTATTCATTCCATTCGTCGGGTCAACGCTGCCGATGTCGGTATTGCTTAGCGCTTTCTCATTTAAGTTAGCAATGTCCGTTCTCATCGTTCCTGAGTAGCTGTGAACTATGAATCACCTGTGGCGCGTACACGTACACCGCGGCACGTGGTGAACTGGTATGTACCACAGGTGTCTGGAGGAAAGGGTTTGACGACGTACGCGACGGGATTTTCACGTTAGTCATGTCATGACCGGGCAGTCATGTTTGTCAAGTTCTCTTACACTCCCATACTAATATTGTGCATACCAAGTTAAGGAGGCGATCATGAGAGCACCCAGACGTATGCGGCTAGATAGATTGATAGATAGATGCGTAGATAGGGACGCTCGAAATGTCAAAGGGTCGCTAAGAAATGCTTCGCATTTAAAAACAAACAGGGCGGCGAGCTCCACTTCGCGAGCGCTGCCGAAACAGCGAAGCTCATGCCCCCCTTCGTCAGGCTTACCCTCACCTATATTTGTCCGCCTCTCAATGGATTATTCTTTCCACCGAGCCTCGACACTGCTTTTCTTAGCGCACCTCTTATTGGTTCACTCTTTCTACTAAGCTTCGCCTACGCCAATCTTGGCGCTGCGCAGCCCTTTCTCTCCTGCCGAGTCCCACTCTCACCATGCCAACAGACGGGGACGCCGCAACTAAGAACAGCTTCGCTGTTAGAACAGATGCTGCACGAAGAATTCGGTTCCTTTGCTAACTAGCCCTAAAAACATGTCGTAGAGCTGAACAGTATTTTTTTTTAGTTGTCGTCTACACGTGCTTCAAATAGGCTGCAAATTTCATCGCACCGCTTCCGCAAAGAACTTTACTTCGACACCTTTCAGGGCGCTCCTTTCACAAAAGCGGCAGCTGCAATGAGCGAAGTGACCTTCGTGCACTCTGTAACTTCCACGCAAACTTGCGGGAGAGAGCAAGACGTACAAGATAAGCGCGCGCGCACGAGCGACAACGCCCTGTAGAGGCGCACGCTCATCTCAAAGCGTAGGGCGACGACCGTTAAAGCGCGCCCTTCGAGCCCTTCGTGCCATCTCGTTAGTGATAACGAAAACACGCTGATGTACCCCGATCTCTGAGTACCGCCACTGGCAAATGGTGTATATAAATAGCACGCCGTTAGTATGACGAAGAACGTGCCGCCTGTGGCGGAGTCGTTTCGCGTTGCGCGCTGGATATCGAGGGGTCGTAAGTTGGACTCCCGCTGGCGGAGATTTTTCTAGTTTTTTCTTTGCCATATGTTAGTCTTTATATTTTACAACGTCATATCCGTGACGGAAATGCGTCAGTCGAGCCATGGTGGATTCCGGCATAAAACACTTTCCTGCTAAAAATTAAGAGGTGCTCTTTATGGGGAAAATGGGGGCAAGCGAAGCTTGACTTGTGCGTGCCTGATCCATTATTTTTTTGTTTATTTTTTTAAATTTTCTTTCCGTGTTTCTTTTTATTGATCGCATTGCGCAATGCTCCCTCCCAACTTTTTCCTTCCTCTATGCTGTGATTTGGACCTTCACTCACGTGTTTTGCAGTGAGACACATTTGTAGCTATAGGCAACAACGACGGTGATGCTTCAAATTAACAAACGCAACAATGAGAGGCAACAATGAAACGTGGCGTCGTGAAATGACGAGCCAAATCTATAAAAGTTAAAATTTCCACATCAAAAACGGCTGATCGTCGACATGCCAACGATCGACAGAGCTACAATCAATGGAAAACGGTGCATACCAATATGCATGTGACCGGCGCACCTTAGAGGGCCTCACTTGTGTAGATTCGCATTTCTATACATTCGCCCGCACCAGGTTTACGCCATCCGCCACCGCCGGCGAAATATGTAACTCACAGAAGCTTCGCTTAACTCGCAACTCAGAGAGTGCTTTGGCTGGCTGGTGGTACATACGTAGGGCTTAGGTAGGAACAACATACTTAGGTAGGAAGAACGAGAGAACAGCGCTGCAGTTTGTCCCACTTCTTCGTCCGACAATTTTGCACGGTGTTCCCCTCACAAGAATATACCTGCTAAAGGAAGCCCTCACGGTGTTCCTGCATTAACACTTTCCTCGTGATACAGGATAGCAAACGGCATAAAAAGAACAAAATTTCCCGGGACACCTATGTGCCGGAAAGAGAACGGTCGGTCATGGATGAGAAGGGCTAAGAGAGAAAACCGAAGAACGGAAGACATTGCGGTGACGTTTCCGCAGGCCGTTATCGCAGTAGGTGATCGCAATTCGACCGGAACTTGCCTGATTACTTTGCTGTTTCCGAATGGAGTGAATTAAAGAATGGAGCAAGAATAATGCTCTTGACAATAGAGACGAGGTCATAGTGTAGAGGCAGCTAAGGACAAAAAAAAAATCACGAGAGAGACCTGCAATGGATGGTTTTCTTGAATAGCGCATCTTTCTTTTGCGTGAGAAAGTATTGGCAGCCGGAACGCATTATTCTCTCCGGGCGAGCAGGTTGCCTTTCCTTCAAGGTACTGCAGATAGGCCTTGCGAATCGTTATGCCAGCTTCCTGCATGCTATGCAACGAAAAGCTACGGCCACACTTGTAGTCGAATTGAAGGTTTAAAGAATGGAAGAGTTGACGTCAGGGAAGAAAAAGGGGTATCAGCCTTTAAATGTCGTGCACAGAAGTATGCAACTTTACTGCTCAAGGGAAAGCGTTTTGCATTATTACATGTTCGTTTATGGGGCAACGTTGAAGTTATTGAACGTTGTAGTAAGCTGCTAGCTTTACTTGACATAACATTCCAATTTGTTGCCACTGCATTCATTGCTTCATCCTAACAGCGAAACTCACTTTTTTCACCTTGGATCAGCGTTTATTCAATGTTATCGCCAAATATTCGTGCCGATGGGACTAGATTTTGTCAGAGCCTCGACTTCAAACTTGGAAATATTCTTAACGTGGACGTCCATCAGACATCTGTTCTGCCTAACTATTGACATTCTTGTTGTATGTCATCTGACGGCATGTTCACTACGTTCCTGCATATGTTACTGTAGCACTTTTTTGTTCTCATTTCTTTGTGTATTTATACCCGTGCCTGTTGTTTTGAAATTACTGTACACGTTTTAAACATTTGCTTGTATTACCACCCCTTGCCCAATGCATCTGGGGCATGTAAAGTGATTTAATAAATAAATAAACAAACAAACAAGCAAATAAACAAATTATTATTGCGATAGCAATTATATGGACAGTCTCGGCTGGATTTTGCCGTCGCCGTCGCCGCCGTCATGCACCGTATATTTATAAGTATGTATATATATATATATATATATATATATATATATATATATATACAGGCCCCAAAGAAAAATAACTCAGAAAAAATGCTTCCGTAGCGCGGAATCGAACCAGGGACCTCTTGCTCCGCAGCGAGCGGCGCTATCCACTACGCCACGAAACGCAGATCCTCCACGTAGCTAACGGCGAGCGTTATATACACACCATTTAGCGCTGGACGGACTCAGAGACAGCAGGCGATAATAAGCGTTTCTTCATTACCAGCGAGGTGGCGCTAGGAGCCCGACGGGCGCATTTAAAAGTCGTCGGCGAGCTCGCTCGCTTCTTCTTATATTTGCGCATGGGAGAAGCTTGCCCTTCCGCTGTCTGCTCGCGCGGTTTTCTCGTGGCGAGGGGTAGAGGAATGTTTCACGCTTTCACCGTGATATCCGCGCTCATGTTACGGCGCGTACGAATGTCACTCGAGCTCAGGGACGCCGCTAAACGAACAAACAGAAGATGAGCGCGAACTATCAAGTGTCACAGCTCGACACTTGAAGCACACTAGTTTCCTTCGCTGCTTCGGCCGCCATTTGCAACAGACGCGCTGTTCAAACTGAGAGTATCCATTGGCGAGCCTCACTTCGTATAGCATTAGTTCCTTGCTATCGCATTCATTGCTTCGCCCTTGCGGCGAAACTGTGACTTTTATTAAATGTGAACTTCTACTACAGTTACATGACGAAAATGGGAATATTCCATCCCTATTCACTTGAATTAACTGGAAAATCTTACGCATTAACCGAAAGAGTTCTCAAATATTTCATCGGAGAAGCATTATCCTGCACTGCTGAACAAATGTGGCGAAACTAATACATAAAAACACCAAAATAACATTACAGCTGCTCGGTAAATTTCTCAGTATAATTTCTCGCTTGGCACTTTTTTGCGTCAAACAGAAAAAAAAGACGATTTGTACTGCTCCGATATTGTTGCTTGGAACCGCAGAGCAGATGGCGTCCGCGTGTTTTCTATCGCGTCAGTTCATTCGCCAGCAGTTCATTGGACATTGTTTTCAAAATATATTTTAGCGTCACTAAGCTTGACGTAAGCTATCACATTCCTTGAAGAAGGCAGACCCCACAGACGTTTGTCTTGACAAAGAAACAAGTTGTCTGGTGACACTTGGCCCGAAAAATTCTGTACTAGTGAAAGGTCCGACGTTATTCGAATAGCGGCGATGTGGAAATACAGCGCCGCAATCTTGTTTCTTTGGGAAACGGGAATGTCATTTGGCGCTGCCAAAAGAACGACTCGCATTTCACGTTAGAAGAAAAATTCGACTTCAACCTGAAAGTATATATAAAACGGACATTGTAGGTCGCAACCATTGCATTCAATACGGTGTCGACTGCGCTACCACGTCGGATAGGAAAAGAAAAGGACACTACGGAACTTGGAAGACAAGACCGCGCGTTTCGGGGAGTTGGAATTCTTGAGCGAAATGAAACATTCTCCTGTCATCCCTCGAAGTGTTTTTTTTTTTTCCCATGCTGAATGTTTGCTTTTAAATTTCAAAATGCAACATACTTTCTAACGGGCTTTTAAACGCAAGGTTTACTAAAATTATGTACAGCCCTGTACAGTGTGTTTTTGAGATTGATATTCAATCACAGCCTCAATATCTCTTTTAAGCAATCTACGAACGGCAGCGTGACAGTCTGCAAGCATGACCACCTTCGATGCTCTTCTTTTTCTGCTCATTTCAGAACAACATAAGTCGCTGCCAGTTCAGAAGTTGTTGATAAGTGTGGATGAACTAACCAAGTGAAGTCAGTTGGCATTAACCATCGGAGTGTCCGCAAAGAAGTTTGCTCGACAAACCGAAACTATTGATATCATGCCAGGTCAACATACCCTAATAATATAAATGAAGAGAAAACAATTTTCAACATAAATTTTAATCGAGGACTACCTTTCTGTTTATGAGTAGCTATAAAAAAACAAAGTTGCTAAATAATAGTACTTTTATGGTACCGAGGCGATATGTACGGCCGTAAAAACGTGCATCTGCTGTAAGTGGTGTGCTGACACAAACCTTAATATAGAAACGTGCCATACGATAATTTAATCGATTCGACGCGATTCGACGATTCGGCACCAACAGTAAGACTCATTGCGCGCATTTTAGGACTGTCTTCAGGGTTCAATCTCTTTCTTGATCTTTTTATTACTAGTGACCTTGTTCCATTGCAGCACAATTTTTCAATTTGATACCATGTCTAGTCCCATGTTGTCTTTCCTGATGGGCTGCGTTGCAATTGTGACATTGGCAGCATCACCAGTTTCAGCAATAATTACGCTTGTAGCCAAAAAATGAAAACTACTTCTTCCTATGGCAGCTCAAGAATACGTATAGTTACAGCACTGAAGCGAAGGAGTAGTCAAATCATGTCTGTGTAGCAGCAATTAAAAGAAAAAGAATAGTAAGACATTTTTCATGTGACTTTAAAATTTTGAGAAATACGTTGGCACCTCGGGTGATTTTTCAAAAGCGGGAGAAATATTCAAAAGTGGAGAAATAAAAACCAGAAATATTAGGGCAATTTTTCGGCACTGCTTGACAACCGGTATCTCAAAAGTGGTGCTTGTCTACAGATTCTTGCTATGCAGACCTTACTTGAGTACTGTTATCTTTCAGCTTCGTATTTTAAATGTTCACTCTAAACGTTGCAACTAGATGGCAATTTGCATTGGTGCTCGCAAGGGGGGGGGGTTGTGGCACCCCCTTAGCTATCGAAGGGGGGCGTCAACCACACGTTTACTCAATGAACCCCCGGTTGTTGGCCCTATCTACTTGTTCGTAGAACTTCAGGGTAATGGCCATGCAGGTTTTTGAAGCTAATCGCGGCGAAGGACACATGAGGTTGCATTCCGAAAATGGTTCAGTTCTCACCTATACCCAGAGACAGACGCGTGGGCCATATTCTGATTTACCAGACTTACTATTCAAGTTTTATATGTTATTATTACCCACCAACCAAGAATCAGACGATAGCTAGGGCTGATTTGTACATACTACTTGAGATAACTAGCAAAGCACAGTTAATAAACGCTTGGCATGAAATACTGCGTAAGTGCGTGCGCGCGCGCGCGCGCGTGTGTGTGTGTGTGTGTGTGTGTGTGTGTGTGTGTGTGTGTGTGTGTGTGTGTGTGTGTGTGTGTGTGTGTGTGTGTGTGTGTGTGTGTGTGTGTGTGTGTGGCATACCGTGCCGCCGTCCTATTGGTCGCTTCACTGTCTACTGTTCCTTATCATCGGCTCTTGGAGTTGTCCGCGTTATTTTGAGGAATAGTATTGACCCTCGGTACTTCTCATACACCAAAGCAGCTCCGTTATGAAGAACAGCTCAACCGCAGCTGTCGCGATGCCTATGAAAGCCACAACAATCAAATTTAAAACCTCTCACCTTACGACATCGACAGTAGAAGAGCTCGCAGCGCTTCTTGCCGCATTACATTTCATTACTGATGAACGGACACAAAAATGGACGATCTTCGGTGACTCAAAGGCGGCACTGCAATCACTTCTGTCACCTTTACGCCGCGGCTCGCACGAGCAACTGGTATTTCAGTTTGCAAAAGAGACGCACCATTTAATTGAGAAAGGCCATGCAATAACTTTTCAATGGCTACCAAGTCACTGTGGCATTATCGGCAATGAACGGGCCGATCAAGCAGCCCGTTCAGCCCATACAAAAAACAGTCAAATAATAATACCGCTCTCTAGGACTGACGCTGCACGGAAGCTCCGCGTGCTTGCTCGTCAATGCACCACGTCGCAATGGAGCAAGCCGCACTTCAAGCATGCCGAACTATAGTCCCTGGACCCAACTCTCAGCCTTCAAATTCCTCCAGGCCTTCGCCGAGGCGACGCTACCCTTCTGTGCAGGCTATGGTTGGGTGTTGCATTTACGCACGCGTACGCGTGCCTCATAGGAATGACCGACGCCGCATCATGTGACCACTGCGGCAGTGATGAAACTATTCAACACGTTCTGTGCGACTGCCCACAATACTGTTCACAGAGACAGTCCCTTTGCAACGCGCTCGACAAATTGGACGACCGCACTCTGTCGGAAGAAAGAATCCTGTGCCATCGACCGGACCCAGCGTCACAGAAAAAGGCTGTGCAAGCGCTACTGCGCTTTCTGCGATCAACCGGTCTCTCAGAACGGCTCTGACTGGAACGTCTTGCGTGTGTGTGTTTTTTTTTCGTTTTCATTTTATCTCTCTCTCTGTCCTCTTTCTTACCCCTAATTCCCCACCTCTGTGCAGGGCAGCAAACCGGAGGAGGAGGAGAGGTTGAGGAAAGGAATAGGCGCAACTTCCGCAACCCTAATTGGGAGCACGGCTCAGTGCCTGTAGGGGAAAGGGGGAAATGGAGATAAAGATGAGAAGAGGGAGGAGAGGAGGAATGCTGTCCATGACCAAGGATGCGGCGGGCGGCTACTATAGCCGGTTGGCCAGTCCAGTGTCCTCAAGGAAGCGAAGAACCGCCTTGAAAACCTGGTTGTGGTGCTGTGCAGGGAATAGGAGGTCCCTCTGTGTAGCCGCGGGAATACCCTGACGACGGAGTGCAGCGAGCAAGGCAGCTCGTTGTGCTTGAAGCGCTAGGCACACACACAACAGGTGAGCAATTGTTTCGTCTGCCCCACACGCACTCACTGCACGCAGGTGACGAAGCTCTGCCTAGCCGATGACGTCGTGTCGCAGGCCAGGAGCAGCCGATGCGCAGACGCAGTAGGAGGGACCACTCCCTCCTGGAGAGGCCCCTGTCAATCAGCAGCCGGGTCGGAGGTTTCAGCCTGGCCACACGTTCGTCGGGGTGGCAGCGTAGCAACAGCAAACCGGTCACTCGCGCCAGGTTAAGCTCCCTGCGTTTCCGTTTCATCTATTTCTCTCTCTTTCTTGAAGAATAGCGGTCGTGGAGTATGATACTATTGAACAAAATTGCTCATGAGCGAAATGATACTATTTGATACTATTGATACTATTGATACTATTGATACTATTGAGCAAATTGCGTATGATTGCAGGAGTGCTGAACGATAAAATAGGGTTCGCTCTCACGCCGAACTATATACGAAACGGACAAATAGGAAAAAACTGTTGATGTTTTATGCTTTGAGGTGCGCGCTTTTTAAGAACATACAGAAAGGTCATATTGCAGAGTGCAGTGAATGTCCTTAAAGACCAGTAGTGTGTTATGTATTTTCTGTAGAGACAAAGGGCTAAATTCTGCCGTTAGCTTCGCATAAGCGAAAAGTAAGAAACAGCTGAGAAAATTGAATACCTCACAAAATATGCAGTAAATACATAAAATTTTTGAAAAGATTGCGTGAATAAACTTCTCGAATTCGCAATTGAACTTGAGCAATGCGGAAGCCTTGGCTATGTCATGAAAATTTGCAACAAAAACATTAGAAAGATGAGCTTTTAGCTAGTACGTATACTTTTTAACATCACCGTGTTACCGGACTACCGGATTGCGTTTACCGTGTTAACGGAACGCATATTTTAGCAACGTTCCCATAAGTAAACATTTATGTACGTACGTAAACGTAGAGCTTTACGTTTTTGCAAACTACTAAATGGTGATGAAAAGTCCATTTAAACTATATTTATTTTGGATAAGATTGAATCATCGATGGGGCAAAATCATAAGCGAGGTTATTAGCCTGTACACTATCTCTATATACGCAAAGGGGTGTAGGAATGTATTGCAGTAAGACAGATAACTGGGCAAGCTAAAATGTATCCATATTTAAGCATTTTTAGCGCGCACAAAAGTTAGCTCTCGCGTGTCTCTTTCTTGTCCTTGTCTTTTGTGCGCGCTAAAAAAGTATAAATGTGGGTGTAGGAATGCCGGGTTACCGGACAATAGTGTCGACATCGTGACGCTTCATGCAACCACTGTAATGAACACGGTTGTCTTCGCGTAGTGTTTTAGCGGGAAAAATGATTAAAAACATGGTTGATCCCTCCGTCATAGGAATCGGAATAACACGAAAGTAAAGCGTGCCCTTACAGAAGTAACTGAATCTTTACTGTACATTGATATCAGAGAGTTTGCACAATGTACATTGATGTCTGGCAGCTATAGCACCGTTTCACGTGGATGTGCCCACTTTGATGATTGGTGCTACATCTCCATCCCGACGACTAACGCCCCTGCTAAATGATTAAACAAACCCTCGTGTTAGCTGTAACAGTTAACGGTGAAAACGTAATCAGAGAACTAGATGTGATAGCCAGAAGAGCGTCGCATATTGGACGCAGAACTTGTTAAAATGTGATTGAACCACGGCAGGACTAGAGGGAAACGCAAAGTGCGTCGTGCCGCCCCGGTAGCCCGGCCGCGATTTTTCTAGGGGCGAGCGCGTGAGCGGGGAACGCAGCGTTACAGCCAGGTGAGGCAGGCGCGCGTCGCAGAGCTATGGGCGAGGCCGTCGCTTTTACGATGCTTAGAGTTATTGTATATGCTACCTTTAGTTACTGTATATGCTACCTTTAGGTAGCAGAGTTGCGCCTCTGATAGAACTCGCCGCTCGCGCCACCATTCGCCCATCGCGCTCACGTGCGCAAAAAGCATCCGTTTTAGGGAAAGCCAACTTCACGGCCGCGCGGGTGCTGGCGATCGCTGCGCCACCACCGCTGTATCAAGCCAAATCAAGCCGTCCGGCGAAGCGCAAGGCGGTCCAGCTGAGTTCGGATTGTTTGTCGTTGTTGTGGTGGTGTCTTCTGCTGTCCGTTTTTGCGAACGTCTGCGCGGCGCAGCGCCTTGACTCAGTGTTGCGAAGTTGCGACAATGACAGGATGCTGCGCTCCCCACTGCACGAACCGACAAGAACACGGAAAGGCCTTCTTCTCGATTCCATGTGGCAAGTCTGTCTCCGTCGTCCGTCGCCGTCTCAAGTGGCTGCTGCGCATGAGACGTCAGAAGCCGGCGATAGCGAACAAGACATATATTGCTTCTCTCTCACTGGTCAAGGGTTGACTAAAAATTGAGCGGGACAAAACGGTAAAAATATGCGCTAGTGACTGCGTGAAGGAGGCGATTTCTTTGAATATGAACCTTACAGGTCTATCAAAACAGCATGATTCATTCCGAGCACTGTGCGGCATAAAAGTTTGAAGCATGGCCGAGTGTTTATTATATGCCACATCTACCTAGACGTACACGAAATTCTCGTTAGCTTGCGCTATTTGAAAAACACAGTGATAATTCTAGCACTTGTTTTCTCGAGCTATTCACTTAATCTTTTGAAGCGCTGCATCAAAAACTACGTGAAACGAATAATTAGGCTGAATTTAATTGATCCAGAATTGTGACCGTCGCACTTTTTCTAGTTGCCATTTAAAACAAAAATATTACTTGCGATAGTGTTCCATCTCCACCTGTTCCATCTCAAATTATTGTTTCTCCGAGCTTTCCATTCTTCTTTTTTTTCTTCGAATCGAAAGTCATTGCGCCAGCGACGCGTTATGAACGAACGTGAAGGTGCACGGAGCCGCTGGGCCGAGAGGACAGCAGCAACAACAGCAGCCGCGTCGGCTCCTACATTCCAGAGAGGTGGCTTTCCTGCTTAGCGTGGGTGCCACGGCGGGCAAGATGGCGGACCTATGCGCAACTCTGCTACCTAAAGGTAGCATATACAGTAATTCTAACGATGCTTGGTTAAGGTCGCCACCTTGCGGTGTGTTAAGGCATTGACAAAATTGAGCTTCTATTGAAAACGCGCCGAATGGGACGGACGTGTAACGCGTTGCAGATGCAGATTGTGGAGGCCACAGTAATGACGAATTACTTTCCTTTACCGCTCCCAGAGGGCAACACCAACCCGCCGACTGAGAGAGTGGTAGGTATAAAAGGCGTGTTTGTAAAGCCTCTAGAGTCTGTGACCGTGGCGCAGTGGATAGCGTGCCCAGCATTTGTTGTTGCGGACCGAGCGGTCGTGGGTTTGATGCCTGTTGACAGAACTTTTTTTCTTTGCCATCTGATCGTGTATATTTTTTCGACGTCATTTCCGTGACGGAAATACGTCACTGAAGTCTTGGTAGACCCCGGAATAAAACACTTTCGTGTTAAAAAGGCAACTAATTTGTAATTACGCAGCTGCAAGGCATTTATGCCAGAAGTAGAATACGCGGTGTTTCTGCAATAACAATTTTGTGCTTGCCTTGTTAATCTCGGCCCCGCTAGACCGCACCACCTACCCAGCCTGTCAGGGGCTCTAGGCCTTTCACGGTTACGGCTTCGCTATTCTATGTCACTCTAGTTTCGGTAATCCGGCTGAAACAACGTGGTTGTAAGGGGCCCTCGCACGTCGGCTTATTTTGACTCGGCGGCTGCAGTCTCCGCAAAGCGGATATCGCGAGTAGCCACGAACAAATGCGGATTCTCAAGACGGGACTGTAAGTGTAAGGCCTATCCAGCAAGTAGTTTACGTTACGTAAAACGCTACGTTGCGTAAAGGCCCACGCATGCGCAGATTTCTTGCGGTATCTGGTAACACGGTATTGTGAAAAAGTATGCGCACCAGCTAAAATACCCTAATATCTGCGGTATGTGGCCGAATTGGCTCAATCGAGCTGCATACGGCTCTCCCATACTGGAGCACACCGTATTCTGAATCTCCCACCTTTTACAGCGAAAGCTGTTATGAGATCATTTCACCGGCCGTTTTTGGCGCCGTAGTTGTCCGCCGCCGCCGCCGCCGCCGCCGCCGGTGTCCGTAACCAGTATCGCTCGAAATAAGAAAAAAAACTAAATAAGAAAAAAATTCCAGGATGGAACGAGGTTCGAACCTGGGTCCTCTGCGTGGGAGCCCAGTATTCAACCTCTGAGCCATACCGGTGCTTGAAACTGCTTTGCTAAAAGGTCCTATACAGGCTTCATGTCGGGAAGGAACCACATTAGCATATGCAATATAGCGTGGTAGAAGAGTAAAATAAGCACCAAGCGTAGCACAACGCGAATTCTGTAACCAGGCGTCACACAATGCGAATTGCGCAACGAGCAGGTTGTTGAATGCTTCCAACCCATTACAAAGGACCCTGCCATAATTCTTCATCATCAGGCACAGCATCAACAAAGTGCGCATAATGCCTTACATGGGTTTAGCAGGTACCAACGCTCTCCGTAGAATGACAAAAAATGGCAGAGTGCCTGCTGGCCTACTTCTCAAAAATTACAATTTTTATAGCGTAGTGGGTTCCTCGCAAGTGCACTTGGATTGGTTGCCAAGGAAGCCCATAAGCGCATGATACACTTCCTCTGGGTCTCAGTAAAATTACAATGATTTATAGCGTAGTGGGTTCCTCGCAAGGGCACTTGTATTGGTTGCCAAGGAAGCCCATAAGCGTATGATCCATTATCTCGGGGTCTCAGTAAAGTTCTTCGCTCCCCCCCCCCCCCCCCCCACCCGTCTCTTTCCCACGTCAGCGTATGTTATACAGCATGACGGGAGAGGGAAATAGCGACCGGGCGTCACCCAATGCAAATTACATAACAAAGGGCTGAGCCATAATTCTTCATCGTCATCAGTCGTCGCGTGAACAAAGTGCACATAATGCCTTACAGACGTGTAGCTGGTGCCTCGCTTCTCCGCAGAATGACGAATAATGGCTTAGTAGGTGCTTCCAAACTTCACAAAAATTGTGATTTATGGCGTAGTGGGTACCTTTCTAGTGTACTTGTATTGTAGCCCCAAGAGAGCTTAACGGGCTCTAGAAACGCCGCTCTTCCAGCTTTCGCTGTGACTGTGCTGCGGTTTCAGCGCAGGCCTGGCGTTTTTTCCTAAACGAATTATTTCCTCCGAATAATTTTGTCCCAATACGCGATGAGATAGTAGGCATGGCTGCCTAGAGCTGTCTTATAGTAAAGAAATTGTTCCCACTTTTCTGAACAAATATTGGCGGACTGCGCGAGGTTGAAGCAGCAACAGATTTCGTAAGAAAGTACGGATCGCCCAAGCAAACGATGTAATTTATTTTTAAAAAGACACATATACTCCAATATGATGAATTTACACATACCGGCACTGTGAGTGAAAGGTGCAGCTTCCTTTAGGCTATGTACTCGTGATGGGTCTTGATGTTCTATTAAATATAAAGGACACAGAAAGTGACTGATGTGGTATATGTTTGGAGTACGCTTCGTTTTTCATGACAGCACATACACTAGTACGCAAGTATTTATTCATCCTGTACACAATAGAAACGGTCAGCACAACACTGCAGCAGGACGTCATAGTCTAAATTTTGGAATAACACGTCTCTGGCTGAACTTTCGAACCAAGGTTCATACCGTGGACTAAATGAGAATTCATAAGTGCAACCTAAGATTAAAAAGCGCCAACTCCTCATATGATTCACTTTGACAGAATATCGGCCCAACAGAAGAAAAGAGGTGCGGTCAAGTCATTTCAATCGTTTCGCACGTACGTGTGTCAGAGGAGGTTTTGCCCAAGCGTATCTATGGAAGCTAGCATTCATGGAATATGCGATAGCAAATCCTAGTTGAGGAAACTTAAATAGATTTGCCACATTGTATGAGTAATATCTTCAGATAGACAAAAGAAAGTGCCAAAACGAAAACAATATCGCACGTTGTGATGCACGTTCTGCGGAGAACAGGTCCAGCACTCACATGAACGTAATATTGTGTGCTCCATATAGACGAAGTAGTCGGACAGAAACGCGTGTTTTCACACCAGGGGGACGATTGGAATATCGAGTAAAAAATGACGTTGCCTTTGTTGCTGATGCCAGCGTCCCGTCACTCTTCCTCTTGCCTTCCCCTCTCTCTTGTTGACGCGGTCTTTCACGGTTTCCAGGCAGATGCACAAAGGCGAGGCCATTTGCAGCGAAGCAGCAATCAATTATTGCTACTTCGTTCATGTTCGTCGTGACTGGCGAAAGCAGAATACCGCAAGCACGGCTCATTTGAACGGAGCTCTAGTTAATAAACAGTGCTGATTAATGGTGCTGCGAAAACTTCTGCCAAATCACTGCACTGCTCCCGGCGTCGTTTCCGTCGCGGCAAGTACGATCAACAATAAAATTAAAATTTAAATGATTGCGCCCCGTAATGAAATGCTCTTATTGCCTGTTATGACGCTGAAGTCCCACATGCGTGGCTTAAATAGAAGAAAGCAAACACTTATCTCTTCTTTAGCGTTTCTCTGCTTTTTCACCTGGTTGTTGTCACTTCTTCGTACGCGAATCCTTTCGCGAATGTGTCCGTTTTATTCAAAGTTCTTGCTTTTCGCCGGCCACTAACGTTGTCTTTCACTGTAGATTTTTGTTGTGCGTGCAGCTGATGCATTGCGCACTTTTGTTTTTCCCTTGTCAAGTCAGCGTTCGGTCGCGCAACCTAAGCTAGAGATCCAGCCGTCGTCAGCCATACCCTAAACCCCTAAACACACGTTCGCGTTATAACGCGTCAGCGCGTGGCGTGTCCTCTCACTATGCGCACCCTTCCTCTCCAAAGGAACACTACGTGACGCCGAGTCTACAGACCACGCGCTGACGCATTGTAAGGGCTTAACGAGTCCAGTTTGTATTATCGTAACTAATCTATTCTAAGCTCCTGCTGGCAACTGATATACAAGTTCACGATGACTGAGCCCTGTAAGTATAGCCTATGGTAACCCTTATTTTTCTCCTTTCCGAAAAAGGCTATGGTGCCTGTTGGGGTTTAACGATTTGTCAATTTTTTGGCCAAATGCCTAAGACAGGTTGTTAAATACCACAATGAAAACCTGGATATCGTGAACCAGACAAGCTAGTTCAGCAGCAGTGAAGAAACCTTCTAAGTTGAAAAAAAAAAGGAATCGTTAAGTTTGGCAGTCATTGAAAGCGTGCAGTGGCGATTAATCACGTTGTCTAAAGCCTGCCAAGTGAACCCCACACACACGCGTTCGGCTGTTTGTTAACCCTCAAAGAATTCAAAGTTAAGAAGCCGATGTGGAGGGGTTAGCCTTAGGCGGCAGGCTACTGCTGGCGGGAACGATAGAGAGTCTTTAATCAGGGCCCAGGCTAGAGACCCACTTTAATCTTAGGTGACATTCGCTGTATTTTAAATGACCCTTTCCTTAGAAAGATGACATCATTCGATCGGAATTTATTGCTACTGAAAACGACACCGAGCTGACCTAGTTCGTAAGGATTCATGATGAATTCCTAGTAACTAGCTACAGCTTTTGCATTTGACTGGTTCTTTTCTCGTTTGCCCGTGTCTGCCCGGCTTTACTTCTGTCCTGGTGAATAGCTAGCGACATAATAAGGATATTTGGTGGCAACTGGCTCTTACACTTGTGCATCTAATATGTGAAGACCATGTATAAATCCGCAGTGGAGGTCCTAAAAAGCAAATTCTTTTTTCATATTTCCAATGGCGAGATCTATATATTAAAGCGTTAATAATACAGCATGAGGTGCCATGGTTGTCCTCAAAATTAACATTTACCATAACACATAACGTTAATGTGCGGTGACCTACGGTAAAAAAATGTCATCCACACTTTAGCCCATTCACTACTTTGTAATATAACACATTTACTACTGTATTAATATTTTAAGTTAACTTGTCGCTGCAGCACCCATTTATATAGCTTGACATTGCTTTGATACTAATCAGTAAGAGAAACATCAGTTTCCAGTAATACCAGCTATCTAAACTTGTAATGTCTCTTGGCGCATCTTGAACAGTTCTTAAGTTTCGCCTGCACTTTTACGTCAAAATTCCGTGATGAGCCACATTACAGTTTCTTGGTTGTTGTCAAAAAATGTTTTACCTGCTACCGCGTCTCGTTCCTTGTTGAAGAGCAATATAATTTAGGAAAAGACTTGCGAGTGGTAAGATGCTGATAGTACCCGCGCGTAACCATTTTTAATGCTATATTATTGCGATAGCAATTATATGGACAGTCTCGGCTGGTTTTTGCCACCGCCGTCGGCGCCGTCGTGCACCGTATATATATATATATAAGGTACAAAAAAAATCAGAAATACTTTCCGACGTGCGGAATTGAACGGCCGACCTCTAGCTCCGAAACGCGCGGCGTTAGACGGCTAGGCCACGCAGAGTACCGTCTTTCGGCATGCTAATGGCGAGCTATTTATATACGCCATTTACTTCAGCGTGCTTTCTTACTCACCAGCTTGATGGCGCGAAGTGCGCGCGTGGCGCGCTTTAAAGGTCGTCGCCTCGCTCCAGCGAGCGCCGATGCTCTTCGCCCTACAGGGTGTGGTCGCCTTCATGCGCGTATCTCGAAGAAGAAAGTGGGGCGGGCGGGAGGGGGGGGGGGTGAAGCGGGGCGTTGTATGACATGTGCTTTCCCTGCGATGTCCGCGCTTAAGTCACAGAGTGTACGATGGTCACTTCACTCGCTACAGCGGCCGCGTTTGCGAAACGGGCGCGCTGTTCAAACAGAAATCAGTAATAACTGCGACATTTAGTTCGCGCTCGTCTTGTGTGTACCTGCTCGTTCGTTTCGTGCGTCCTGCTTCATGTTTCAGCAGTCCGCTTCAAGTATTGAGCTGTGACTCATGATAGTTCGCGCTCGTCCGTGTGCGTTCTTTTCGTGCGTCCTTTGGACTCGAGCGACGCCGTGGCACTTTCGAGCTGCTTTCAGTTCTTCGCGTTACATTCCAATTTGTTGCGAAACTGTGACTTTTTTAATGAGTCATCGTCTCAATAGCGCATTGGAAGCGTGCGTATTCAAGGCATTTGCGCAGAAGCTTTAAAGCGAACTTTCTCATTTTTTGTCAACGCGCCTGCAATAGGGTATTCCTTGACTTAAGCGTTTTAATACTTAGATGGGCTTCTATATGCACAAGGCCTAGAAAATTAAATTCCAGATCGAGGCCCGGTTGTCTCAAGATAAAATGTGCGCAATGACAATCCTTTTTAATAACGGTTCAGCTAACCTGACAGGTGCCAGCTCTCAAGACATGCGGTTGGCGGCACCCTTAATATATTTAAAGCGATATACCTGAAATAACACCAGTTTTGTAATGGCTTTTTACTCGCTTCTACAGCCTTCATTCTATCACCATTGCTGATTATTTGCTCGGTGAAAAGCCTTAAAGACTTGAATATGATTTTGCTTGTATGTGGGGATTGAAAAACGCCAAAGAAATCAAAGTAGATTACAGGTTCGAGGCAGTCGACAGAATGAAGCGTACGCCGAGGGCGCGAAGAAATTGAGTGGCATGCAGCCGCAACGAGAAATTAATTGAAACGAAAGTGACTGCTCCACCGTAATATTGTAGATATTGCCCAGGAATACTTGATGGGCTTATGACATAAATAGGCTATTGGCATGGTGTTAGTGCCGCTTTCATATTTCTGTGCACTAGGCCAAAAACTTAAGCGGTAATATTTAATAGCTAGCTTTTGCATAGTTTGCAGATATTTGCGTCAAAGATGAAATAATTACACATATTGAATGGTTTACATCGGAGCAAGGACTTTTCTATCTGGTTTGAATTCATATCAGGTGTATTTCATTGTGAACTCAGAGAAATATAACGTTTTTACCGAACTGTAATGTAATGCAATTTCATGCGAGTCAAACGAGCAGTTTTATACATATGCTCTGTAATTGTGTCTTATTGAACCGGCTACGACTGAGAGATCAGTTTAGGAGGTGGCGAACGCTCGATTGCAGCTTCTGAATATTCATTTGTATACTGGAGATGCTGCTGAGAACATGAGAATTTGCCTGTTGTAGCCATACGTTTGTTGATGTATATGTGAATGAGCATGTTAATAATCGTTTGATGGTACGCATGCAATAGTAAATATTTACCTGAACCACATATTGCGATTATATGAACGCCAGTATCTCGTACACTGAAATTATGCAAGCTATAAAAATAGATATGTTATTTTCAGATATGGGCATTTTACCGCAAACCGTAAATCGTTTTTTTTTTCACCGCGCGACTTCACCGTGCTTAGGTCGGTAGCATTCTTAATGGCGAGACGAAGACTTCAAGACTAACTGTAAGAGGCGTCGCTAAACTACACACATTATATGTGAGAAACAATTTGTTCTGTCTATTGCCGACGTTTCCATACTGCTTTTCAGTAACACTAAATTATTAAAGCCATTATTTCTTTAGTAGAAGCTAGTAATGTATCTGCGCTCACTATGGAAGAATTAACCATTGCATTTTCTTTTTGCCTTTCGCGACGAGAAAGTATTCTAATACCGTGTGATTTTTTGTTGTAACGCTTCCGTGGTTAGGATAAAATGCATTATTAGATGACAGTTTATCGATGGCGTTATGTTTATCCGGTCAATACTATGAGTAACGATGGTGGCACATGATGAACATGCGCACATTAGTGGGTGGACAGTGTGTGTGGGCAGTCAGAAAACAGAAAAGGAGGACTCATTAGCATGTCTGCCCTCTAGCAATAAGTTATCTCCTTAAGGGAAGGCAGCGACCCTTTTTGATCAACCAAAATGCGAGAACTTGTGATGTTTTCATCAGTGCCATGCAATTTCCTGCGCTCCTACCAGTGGAGTACGTGCTTTGTTTTCACATGTTGGAAATTAGAATGTTATGGACTGAAAAAAGAAGAGAAAAGATTGTACAATATAAATGTTCTTAGTTAGGGATCTTGCGTAAAGTCGTTGGTTCACTGAACGAAATTGAGAAAGCTGACCTAGTATATATTTTCTTACAGACAGTTGCTAAACAAATTAGAACGGCTTGGCGGCTTTCTTAAGTGCTACTTTGTCTTCGTATATCGGTTTCGCTGACATCGTTGTTTCAGTCGAGCAGTTCGTTCTATTTAGCGACGACAAAGAAGTGTCACTTAGCCGCACGCATGCGAACACGGCGAGACTGATGTCACGGAAAAAGCGACGTTACAGTAGGGACCATAAAGCAGCGTGCAATTACCAGACGCGGACAAGTACAAAAGATACGTATTACACGAACAGTGGCAAAAAGAAGAGAATGGTCTCATTAGTGTTGCGTTATCACTTCTGCTTCCTTTTCCTATAACTGTCACCAGCGTACCATTAAAGGAGTCTTAAACAGCACGCGTGGGCTTAAGATGCGCCTTAGCATAGCGACCTTCAGCAACTGAGTAAATAATTTCGGGAAAACAAATGAGTCGAGAAAGCCGGGCGTAAAGATTACAGGCGGTGTTAAGCAGGCAAAACAAGGCCACAATTTATGCTGGTGAAAGGAAGGTAAACCTAGAAGTTAGGACACAGGGAAAATTTTAAGTAGTCACTCGAATTGAAAACATGGATCTGAAGAAACTGATGAGTTGCATGAGTATGAGAAGGTTACTAGTATTCTTATAGACCTTACGAGACCACTTACTACGGAACGGCACTACTGACGTACATTTAAACAGACTGCATGCCTGATTTAATGAAGCGTACACTTCGAATTGTGTTCTGTATAGTTCGTGTTTAGTATACTTGGAATGCATTGCGTTCTTGCTGTATAAACCTGACGCTGTCACGTCCTGCCAAGAGGAATGGCAACGTAAGAGCAACGAGGACCACCGACAAAAAAATTTAGAAAGAAAGCTAGGTCTACACAGGACAAGTGCAACGTTTCAGCTTATAGCATCATAAGCTGTCTATGTTTTGAAAAGCCAAATTTACAATGGTGTAACATTTCTAAGGTACTTCAAGATTACCAATTCATGGCTTTACATTTATGTTTGGATTTCATCCGCGCTACTACGAACCTTTAACTGAATCCTGAAACGTGCTGTACCACTCTTACAAAACTGAAATGCCTCGAGATTTCCACTGATATAGTGGCATACTAGCGGCGACAGTATTTCATTTGAATATGTCTCAAATACTCTCACGAATAAGGTGCACAAATATCGATGACATTCATTTGCAGCATCCTAGAAATTGAACGTCCAGAGGCGCCGGTCACGCGTTAGAATAACGATATAGAAGCAGCTGACTAGAGTAAACAGCACCTTTTTTATTTATTTTATGGTCACATGTCTCACACATGCATTCAGTATAAAAAACTAAAAAAAAGAAAAAAAAAGAACATTGCGCGCATGAGATGCAACGGGTATATTGAAATGCATTAGGTTCTGTATATGGCGCATGTCAGCGGTCATTATTACACAGAAGTTCTGAGCAGGGAATTCAGAAAAAAAGGGCATGCAGAAACCTCTTCCAACAGACTCCTTCACTCGTTGGAGCATTCTCCTGTTTCACAGAGCTTTTAGGAAAAGTCGATAACAACTCGAATGGCTCGCTACGGCACAATGTTCTTCGTTGCGACACCCCGATGGAGGCCTGTACTTTGAGCTGAGTGCCGTTTCTATTCAGTAATTCGATGCAGTCTCCGCCATTCCTGGAACTCTTCCAACTGCAGGGTACATAAGAATTTCGTTTATATTTGCTCCTGCGCGAAGCACTGTTCTTGCAAGGAAGCGCATGGTCTCCAGTGTCCCTTCTTGAAAGCACAATATTTCGGGTGATATCTCAAATAAATGATGAACGCACGTAAACGATCGCGCCCTTCGTAAAGTGTTTGCAGCGACAAACAAGTGCTCTTTATTGATGTAGCTAGTCTGGCGCGAAATCTATACGGCGCTTTCTCCCTCCTCCAGACACACATAGCGGAGAAAGTAAAGAAACACATTCCTTGTGCAAACCAATTGAGTAGCCTGTGCCATAGACTTAGTAAGCATTTGGCTTGAAATGTGAGCGCTTTTATAAACTTGCATGCTGGGCTGCGGAACAAGAGAGCTTTCTGTGCTTCTTCAATTCTGTCCTGTTTGAGTGCTGTTTTCGTCTTCCTTATCCTACATGTTCACGACGAGTTCTGTTATCTCTGATAAATGATGAACGTTTATCTGTAAACTCAAAACAACGAAAAGACATGAACAGCGTTTAAATTCAGCACTATAACTACTAATTTTTCGCTGCATTCCCAGAAGATACAAGCCATTTCGAGAGAAGACACAGGTGAAAGCTGAATTTCTATCAATATGACTGCCGGCACAACCTAATGCATAGAGCATGTAGAAATGAAAAGTTACACATCATCTTCCCCTACGGGTAACCATGGTGGGATGCGAAAGCATCGCGAGGGGTACGCATCGAGTTTCCGTTTTTTTATGTGACTTATGAGACGGTGGTTGTCGAGGCGTTTCAATTACTGCTTGCCGACGCTGACGTTTACGTTCGGCTTCCCGAGCCTTCCTCTGCTCCGCGGCGGTGGCGCTGCCGCTGCAACTAGCGCCGATGTTGACGTTGTTCATAGCGTTTTGCACACCGTTGCACCGAGAGAGAATAACGGAAGCACAGCGAACGCGCGCTTTCGCAGCCTCGCAGCTTCGAGATTTGCTTGCCGGCGTTGCCGTTTACGTTCAGCTTCGCGAGCGTCCATGGCGCCGTTGCGAAGGAGAGTGCAACGGGAGTGAGCGCGCGCCGCATTATGTACGAGCGCACAGCTGTGGCGGAGAGAGAAAAATGGGAGAGGAGAAACTAAGCGGAGGCTCACGCCACCTCCTCCACTCCACCTCCTCGCGTTCACGTGAGGAGAGGGGGAGAGTTGACGCATGCGCAGTATGGGTGCGGACGCCGCAGAACGGACACTGCCCCGAGCATATGCTTTCGCATCGGAAACGTAACGCATCAGATGCCGCATTTTCTCAACGAGCATTATTCCGTAGTTGCTCTGATCGAGGATATCAGCTCATATTGCATTTAAAGAAAATGTACACTTATACTTAATATCTACAGAAACTTAAACTCCGTTTACCTTTCTGCTACAAAACAAGCTAATTGCGAATGACGTGGGCCTCGAAAGCTATTCGTGCTATACGTGAGCCTAATGATGAACAAGCGTCTACACGAAGCCTATACGCTTGATCGGTCGCTACATGCACATTTTGCTACCATAGCATACGTGACAAAAAGATGGAACCTTGCAGCGCATAGCGATGGCCTCATCAATGCTGCCTGGT
This sequence comes from Rhipicephalus sanguineus, assembly GCF_013339695.2. NCBI lineage: Eukaryota > Metazoa > Arthropoda > Arachnida > Ixodida > Ixodidae > Rhipicephalus > Rhipicephalus sanguineus. The sequence goes on along the minus strand of NC_051177.1, from coordinate 65,367,929 downwards.
CTGGCTATACATTAGCTCATCATGTTTACTCTTTCTGTCAAGCGGTTCAGTAGCTTCACTAACATTTCCACTATTCACAGCGCTCGTTTGTTTACCCGAAGAACTAGTGTTTGCTTAGGCGGCTTCTATACTGATAAGTAAAGAAGTCACTACATGAAACCCTTTGCCTCAAGGAATTGCGACGCCAAAGTACGAACGTCAGAAGCGGGAAAATCGGATCACTTAGTAAATATAATCCAACACGTGGCAACGCCAGCGGTTCGTCGATCAAAGCTAATGTGGTCGCTTACCTGTCTTACAAGCGTGTACTTACGCGTGTTTACTCAAACATTGTGAATATTAATGTAGGCTCGTATCTAACAGACGCAGCGAAGTACGAAGAACTCGCACTGCTTAGATTTGTTGGATTATCGCAAATCCAATTTAGATTCGCAAAAATATTTCTTTGCGCGATTGAGATGAAGGGAATTCGTCTTTTTTGTCGGATTCGGAATATGGCTGAGTACCGTTCGTTGTTATTCACAAGGCATGTACTAGATAACAATAATTAAAAACACGCACACATGCGTACTCAGGACAAAAGACCGCCCTTAATAAATCTGCAGACGGGAAGAGGACTTACAGTCGAGCACTTTGAAGAAAAAAAAACAATATTAGTGGAAGTTATGAAAGTGAGTCGTACGCCACCCACGCTTAAGCGCACACTTTCTTGTGATTGTTTTGTAGCTCTAACTCCTTGTAACTGATGCTTTTTTTTAAATTCCAGGTCTGTCATTTATTAGTCGAAAATGTTTTTATTATTCTACCGTATAACGTATGTCGCGTAAATAGTATGGAAACAGCCCGCGCGAAGACGAACCAGCTTTTATTAACCCCTTGTTTTAGCCCAACATTTCCGCTTTTGAGCTGTGATGAATTTCACCATTAATGCAGGAATAGGCGAGATGGAACATCTGATATGACGATACTGCAGTCTCCTAGATATATGAATAAGGTGATTCAGGATAAGTAATCATAGCTTCAAGGCAGTGCTGGATATTGCAGGTATATTGTAGTGCTCGAGAAAGGAGTCACTCTTATTTATGGAAGCAAGTCGTAGTTATCAGAACGAGTTACTTGTAATCGTAGAACAGAGGACAATTCTGCCACTACTCATTGACAAACTAACAACGTGTCTTTTAAGTAGACTGCCGTAATCTCCTCTCTGGTTCCCTGTTTATTTAGGTGTCGTGGTATACTAACCTGCCTCTTTACTATCATAAATAATATGCGAAATAACCACTTCAGTATACATCTTGATTCGACCCTTATTGTTGGAACAAGCAAGTGGCGTGATTTTCAAGGAGAATATTTTGTACGACGAATGTAACTCAATGTAACATTGTGATGCTAGAGTTGGGGTGCAAATGTGAATTGTTGCGCTGTGATTGGTGGTAACTGCTCATGACAATGGTGATACACAGCGTGCGATTGCTTTCACGAACAAAATACAGGTAGAGAACGGAAAGCTGCGTTTTCACTCTCCGCATGTCTATTGCTTTATGAACTCTGTAAGTGCTGCGAATGCCATCAGTAAGAAATGGGGGCTAGCCAGAAGAGAGGCGTGAACAAGTAATGTCAGCCACCGGGCTATCGCAATAGAGAGTGGCGCTGCGAAAGTATAGGTAAAAGCGAGGTAGGCTGGAAATCGTAAACGAGCAGTCTTAACCATCAGTCTGACAAGTGGTGTGTCCGATAAGTGAGTTCCTCGCTGGGCCGTACAGGTGAATGGGGCAAGATTTACGACAATGCGAGAAGGAACACGACGTGGGCCAACGCCCATTCTGTGTCCGAGGTAAGAGGTGGTTCCACCAGCAGGCTGTGATATTTCTGCTTCGAAAGTTATCTCTCGCCGCGAAAAGACACTGTTGTGGCTTTTGTTATATTCACCACTTTCACAGAGCTCCAGGTATCTTCTCGTCCCCGGCGTTGTCAAATGAACGCCGCCCGACAACGATGTGCTCTCCAAAACGCAATCAGGCCTAACACGGCGCCCGAGCCAACACCTCTTAAACCTTGCGGGTAAGTCTGATAAACTGTGCGATTCTTGTAGCTGCACTGTCGAAGTTAGTTGTTGTAACTGATCTAGTACAACCGGACCGCTAGCGTTAATGAAGCAAAAGAAATGTTCTCAATGTTAGTGAACTGTGGCTGGCCTCGAATTGGTCAATACGCCGCACTGCTTAAAAACGGTCGCCTATGTTTCTTCTTATGTTCCCTCCTATGTGAAGAAAAACTAATTGTTTGACGGAGCCCTTTAGACGTGGCAAAAACGCCTTCGTAATTCGAACTTTTATTGTAATTAACTGTTGGCACAAGAATGTATCCGCGGTATTTTATGAATGACCGCTAACTGGCAGACTAACATTATACGTCATTATCTGCAATAAATAAATTTGGAAGAAATATTACAAATTATGGCCACTATAACGACATTCACGAATGCCTACGAGTAGCTATCACGAGGACAAATTAGACTCTGAAGGGGGGTTGCAGCAGCAGGGTAAACAGCGGGGTAACTTTTCCACGAGCCATTATCAAAATACGTGACAGCACACTCTGTGCCGATAGTCTTTGGCTCTATCGTACTGCAAGACCAGTAGAGGCGACCAGCTCAACCGACAAAGACAATATCAAGATGTCTGTACGGGGAGACAGACCAGAAATGAATGACGCGTACAAGCAATAAAACAATAAAGTCTACAAAGTAGGAGTGCATAGGAAGGAAACTCAAATGGGGGCTTTCCATCAATACAGGATAGCTCCAGATTTTCAACGAGTGAGGCGCACACAGAAGTTATATGCTGCAATGCTTTCGCTCGGCTTCAGAAAACAATCTCCTCAATGCCCTCGCTCATCTCTGTATATTGATTCGGAGTGTATGAGAGCCAGACGTATGAGAAAAAAAGATGGGAATCTCTCATTAGCATACGCCGCGAATCATCATACGTTAGATGGGAATTCATGAGGCAATACTTTATGCCCGTACACTACAACTGCATACGGCGAACAACAAACACTTCGACATCTCTTAACTAGGAGCCTAAGAGAATATTTATTAGTTAGATATTTGTAACTTCCCTGGTTGTCTTTGAGACTCGCCAACTCCAGTTATACATGTTTATGGAGACGTACTGTGTGCATTTGCACGCGCAGTACGTCTGAGTATTTATCAGTACGCATATTACGAAATGCTTAACAACCGAGATGGTTTGAAGGAGCACAACATTATAAAAGAATGCAAAAACTTCTTGGTTATAGCGTTTCTGAAAAGTAGACATCTCGCATTCTTTTTTGAGTTCCAGGAATTCTTTGTAAATCCAAGTTGCTTGCATAAGAAGTGAAATGTCTAACATTGTCGCATAATTAGCCTGAAAACAAACACAGCATTCAACTATACAAGAACAGGTAACGGAGTGGTGAAACTAATGCCACAGTGTCCTATCCATTTTACTAAAGCAAGTGGCAGTGATACATCAGCCACAGAATAACATTACGCACATCTGTCGGTAGGTTGATTCACTTGTTAATAAAAATAACTACGCCAACGCACAGTTCTACCTCCAAGCATAAGTTGTCAGTTGACATATAGGTGCATGTCATGTGAGCACAAGTTGGAAAACTTTAGTGCGTTCGATTTGCTTAGTGTGATGGTATCGGCAAGACCACTGACGCACCATGTTCATCTGTTCTCAACAACGGAATCGAAGTGCCATCGTATTCCCATGTGCTACATCTCAGGCAACGTTGTCGGCCAATGGTCTGTAATGTTGCAGTGCACCGGCAGCCACTGAAATATTGCGACCTTGCTAGAGTCAACCACTACATAATTGTGTAAACTTATCTCTATCAGCGAGGACCCAGGCGCACATCGTGAAACCCTTTTTTTAGGTTGTGCCAGCCGATAAAAAAAAATCCGAGCCTTTGCACATCAAAAAGTGAGCGCGACATATTTGTGGCAAGTGGTCTTACGCACGAGACTAGGCTTTCAAACTGAATGCAGGCGAGCATGCAGCCGTACTCGCAAAGTGGAGGGGAAGAGTAGAAGTTCGTTTTAAAATATTCGCAAAATATGAAATGACGAGTGTGACAGATAACGTAGTGCAGAAAGGGTTGATGAGATTCACCCCATAAAAAGGTCCGTTTCTCTGACATGTAAATGGAAACGCCAGAAGCTGCGTCATCATAAGCGAATTCAAATTCACACCCTGATGAGCTACACGCAAAATAGGCAACTTCATAATTGAGGCACAATGTTGATAAACACGAGGGAGATGCCATTCCTTACTTCGCTATACGAAACTGTGCTGTCTCATCACACACAGCACATGCAGCGAACTATATAAATAATGTGGGCATGTGACTTTGTTGCACACTTCTCTACGGAGCTGGTTTGCACTCAACCCTTTCGTTATTTGTTGTTACCCGGAATGCTAGCACGCGTAAAGACGATAACTTCTTTCCGGACTTTTCTCCTACTTGAAAAAGCCTACTGCTGACGATGCAGTGACAGCATCACAACGAAAATGGTTCCTGTCACTGCGACAAGCTGAACAGGACGGGACACTATAGCAGACATTACTCAAGAAACTTTGACTGAAGCGCACCATCTGCCGGACACTCTTTTGTTCCCAAAATGCTTTTAGAATAAAAACATGAATTCAATGGCAAAGGAATGGGCGCAGCGCAAATGCTCTGCGTCTGTAGCTGGTGTCATGTTTCGTGCGTCATATGTGCCTGAAAGGTTTTAAGCGACGTACTCCCACACCTTCTAAGTTGGTTGCAAAATGCACCGCGCCTGTCGTGATGGCATGGTCGATTTGTATGCTTGAGAAGGGAACTTGCCTCTTCATGTACAGCGAGGAACATGTAATGTACAAGTACCCCTTAAGAGCACGCCACAAGGTGTGCACTTGATGCTTTTTTATGGCTCTGATATGTCTGTTTTGTTGAAGTAGTGTTTTTTTTTTACTTTATGCTCGCCATGAAAGAGACAGATTTTCCCATTTCTCTTACTTTCTTCAAAGCTCTGAGAGAGGACCCTATAGTAGCTGAACATCTTTAGTGACAAAGAGAGAAGTTGTAAAGATGACCAATTAACTAGAATGTATAGACGCCAAAAACCAATCCATAGGAGACAAAAGATTGCTTTCGCCCTAAGAAGAAATAATTACTAGCAACAGCAATCTGGCGTTGAGTGAAAGCTTCTCGAACAGCGCTTTACCACCACGCTTGGTAACTCAGCGGCGTAATGTTAGCAGTCACCGACTGCTCCTGCGCAAGAAAAGCGCTGCCCTAGCATCTACTAGATGCCTCGTCTCACTGCTCTGAGGCAACGCCTCCAATGTATACGTGAAATCAGTATTTAATAGGTATGATTTTCAAAGCACGAATTGCTGCCTATCGCATGCTTAAATTTTTTTATCGTCTGTAGAATTCACATTGGGGTCACGGTCAAATTTACTGAGACATCATTAATAAAAAGCTCATAATACCTTCGTATAGTGTCGCAGCCACCGCCACTGACCCCGCTGTTAGTGCATTAATGCTTTCACAGTATGAACGGCGCATGACCGTCCTAAAGCGTGCATGTTTGCGAAGCCTTCAGTGACAAGCGGTATCCGCGGCTCTAGGAATGTCAAAGCCAAATTGACACTGTCACTATCTAGTCACCAGGCACCCAAATGATGTATGAGCGACCTTACACGTTCCACCCCTCATAGTTGCGGCGCGAACACGACACAAGTTTTGAAGACGATAGTCTTTCTTGGGGAACTTAAACGCAGAAATTTTGGTCTGTCTTTCTGTCTGTCCTTCTGCCTGTCTTTCTGTTTGTCGGCACGTCCCTCGATTCAGCCACTCGGCCAAAGTTGAACCACTTGCCCAAGGGCCAGCCATCGTGAACGGCTGAATAGGTTCATACTTGTGTACATTGTTGATCAAAAAGCAAACATTACGCATATCTGAGGCGCAACATCACTAGGTAAGTATTAGGCGGTGTGTTCCTTTAACAGAAAATACATAGATACGCAATTTTAAAGACCTTGATGGTATGCGTTTAACGTTGAGACAGTAACGCGTTTATTAAAAGATTGCCACAGCTGAAGCGATCAGCGGTCCAAGCCGAGCAAGCGCGAGCGCCAACAACAACCGTCTTCGTCGTCTTCTTTCGCAGGCGTTCTTGTATGCGCCCTACCATGTTACAAATCACTCCCCCGCGGAAAAGGAGCCATCCTGGCGACCTAAGGAACAGGTACAACTGGTGGGTCATAATGCGGCTTCAGTCGATCGACGTGAACAGTCTCGCCGCGGCGACAACGGCGGTCCGTAGATGATTGAACAGGCTCAATCATATAGTTAACTGGGGATGCTTGACGTAGGACGCGGTAGGGGCCTTCGTACTTAGGCAGTAGCTTTGTGGAAAGGCCAGCAGCGGAGGAGGGAACGCGAAGCCACACCAACGTTACAGGCGAACACGACAGAGGAGGCAGGTTTTCGTCGTGACGGTCCTTCTGGCCCTACTCGCCCTACAATGTTACAACCCTAGTTTCTTAAGGTGCGCTGAAAATGCGACTGCGCTGAAACTTGTCTTCCTCCGTGCCCTCTGCACAAGCTCATGTTGTGTTTCGGTTTCGGTTCAGTATTGCATTGTACGAATGACAGGGGGCGCCACTCTGGCATTCCTGTTTTACCCAGGCGACGTGTAAGTAAGAGAGTTTGTGGAGAGTACTCGTTGGGTGCGGACGTTTCTTCTCCTTCGGCGCATCGCGCCAAACAGCGTGTTCGGGCTGGCCGGCGTCCCCACCGGTCGCGTTGGTCACCGCCGGTCTTCGCCTGCCGCTGCGCCGGGACTACCAGCCCGCAACACAGCACTCCTGTTTCCCGACGTATTGCCAGATGGCGTCCATATCTCACGCAGCGCCTCTTCTATCGTCTTTAGAAGACATTTGCAGCGAAGCACGCAGATATGCGGCCAATTTTTTAACAGCGAAGCTGTTTAGCAAATCGTTCCTTGTCCGGCGAACCGAAAAGCTATCATCCTCATAGACGGGTGTGCGCCACAGCAATTCGGCAAATCCCAATACTCACCAGTCCATCATCACCAATGGGTATGTACCACATAAATCGGGTCAATCTCACTGCTCACCATTGCTCTACTAAAATGAAGAAGACAACAGCTAGCCCAACAAACGGCTGCGAAGCGCCGGCGGCCCCGAAGCGATGGAAGGCATTAAATAAAGAAGAATCGGTCAGCTGGAGGCAAATTCAAACCGGCACGTTTCCAAATTTGCACACCCTCAGTAAAATGCATCTTACTGCATACTCTTCTCACTGCCAATGGTGCCCAGCGAAAGCTACCCTGTACCCTGTTACGTGGGCATGTCAGGCCATTACAGCCTTACCCCCGATACAAAATCCCACAGCGGAGCGATGGGAACAGCTGCTGGCCAGCGAGAACCTGGATGATCAGCTGAGTCTAATTGACCGGGCCCGTAGAGCGGCTGCTGCGAGCGGAGCCCTGGACTGAGGGCCCCCCCACCGCAAGTCAAGAACCTGCGCATACCCGGAGCTTCTCCGCAGAAATTCTGTTAATAAATGTTTTCACCACCACCACCACCACCTACCCCAACAACGACGTGCCCATGGGTCTATGAGAGGTGCGAACGCTCGGTTTCAGCGCGATGTTCTGTCTGAGCAGCTTGGACATCCGTGTCGTGTCTGTGACTGTTTGTGGCTTAACTCTAACCTCTCTGAGCTGAGAATCGACGTAGAAACAACCTAGCAACACCTAGCTAAAGCCTAGCAACGCCCTAGAGTCAACCTACAAACAACCTAGAAATAACCTCGAAACAACCTAGAAGCAAACAGACTAGTCTTCAGAATCGCCCAGTTTCGCAGTTTCAAGCCTTGCGCGGCTTAATGGAAGCTTCGCCACTTTTTTCTTGTAAACCAGCCTGAATGGTATACTTTAGTATAGATATTCATTGGCCTGTGCGGGATGGACAGTACACGCCGCTTTGATTTTGATTTATTAACAGCTGAGCTGTTTTAAGCTAGCCGTAATATGTCCGGCCCTACCTCAGAACATGAACGGGTAGGTGCAAAAAATTTTAGTAAATCTCACTACTCACCACTGGTGCACTAAAAATGATGAATACAGCAGTGAGCCCAACAAAAAATTGGCCGCGTATCTGCGTGCTTCGCTGCAAATGTCGTGTAAAGACGATAGAAGAGGCGCTGTGTGAGATATGGACGCCATCTGGCAATACGTCGGGAAACATGAGTGCTGTGTTGCGTGCTGGTAGTTCCGGCGCAGCAGCAGGCGAAGACCGGCGGTGACCAACGCGACCAGCGGGGACGCCAGCCAGCCCGAAAACGCGGTTTGGCGCGAAGCGCTGAAGCAGAGAAACGTCCGCACTCAACGAGTACTCTCCACACACTCTTTTATTTACACGTCGCCTGGGTAAAACAGGAACGCCAGAGCGGCGCCCACAACCGGCAGCCTGAAGGCCGCCCACAACGCTGCTTTTTCATTTCTTAAATATTTTTTTCACCTTCTTGGCCTTCTCAAAACTAAAGTTTTTCAACACCAACCCATGGCAATCGTACAGTGCAATACAGAACCGGAACCGAAACACAACAATGACCTCGTGCGAAGGGCACGGAGGAAGGCAAATTTCAGCGCAGTCGCATTTTCAGCTTTGTTGAAACAGCGCTCACTAGACGACGACGAAGTAAAAGAAGGCACACGACAGACATCGCCTGTCCTGTGCCTTCTTTTACTTCGTCGTCGTCTAGTGAGCGCTGTTTCAACAAAGATGAACGCCTACCAACTCGCTCAAGCTTCCATTCTTATGCATTTTCAGCGCAGCTTAAGAAACTAGGGTCCTTAAAATTACGTATGTATGCATTTTCTATTAAAGGAACACGCCACCTAATACTTAGCTAGTGATGTTGCACCTCAGATAGGCATGATATTTACTTTTTGATCGACAACGTTCACAAGTATGAACAGCCATACCAGTTCAAGACGGCTGGCCCTTGGGCAAGTGGTTCAACTTTGGCCGAGTGGCTGAATCGAGGGACGTGCCGACAAACAGAAAGACAGACAGACAGAAAGACAGACCAAAATTTCTGCGTTTAAGTTCCCCAAGAAAGACTATCGTCTTTAAAAGGGTATTTTCCACAGAACGACCTATCAGAAATCCACCATCATAAACGGGTATGTGCCACAGAAAGTAGCTAAGTTCTACTACTCACTACTGGTCCACTTAAAAAGGAAGCAATAGTTAGCCCAACACGAGGAAACGGGAAAGGCAACTGCGGCTGCGAGATGCGAGAAGACCCCGAAGCGATGGAGGCCTACGCTTACGACGACGTGCCCGTAAATCTATGAGAGGTGCGAGCGTTTGGTTTCAGCGCGAGTTTAAATCTGGACTGTGGACATCCGTGTCGTGTCTGTGACTGTGTGTGGTTTAACTCGTACCTTTCTGCGTTGAGATTCAACGGAGGATGAACCTAGCATCACCTAACTAAAGCCTAGCAACGACCTAGAAGCAATCTAGAAACAACCCTCATTACCTGACTAAGGCCTAGAAGCAACATAGAAACAACCAGATTACTCTTCAGAATTGTCCAGTTTCGCTGTGTCAAGCACTAAGCACTAAGCCGCTTAACGCGGCTTAGTGCTTAGTGCAAGGTTCACCATTTTTTTTAAACTTGGACCACAGGCTACCTGCCCATGCGTCTAGACGGCCTTCAGTGCGAAAACTAATTGCCTGCAAACACTCCGGTAATAAGCATGATGAAGCCTACATCATAGACGCATTCAGACAAGTGCTGCGCGCGAATACTGTGGTGGTGTCGCCAATGGCGTAGCGTTTCCGCAGCAATACACGACAAAGGAGCTTAGCTGCAGTGCTGGCTCCTTACTGGACGTATTCCCGCGGCGGTAATACGGTAAATCGATTTAATGGTAATTGAATTAATGGTGGCAGTCATCATGATAGAGGCACTACTTGAATATCTATACCTCAGCCTGACCAATTATTTCCTTAGCGGTCCGGACGGTGAATGTAACAGGCAGCGCCTGTGTTGTGTACTCTGTCCGTCCGCGTTGATTTCACGCTGTGCAGATATGTCGATACTAAATTACCAACTAGCCCAAGCAACCGTTCTTTCGAATGTAAACATGTGCACTGAGCAATACTAATAAATATTGCTGGGGTTTCCCGTCCCAACACCACGATATGAGTATGAGACACGCCATAGTGGGGAACTCCGGCGGAATTTCCGCCACCTGGGGTTCTTTAACGTCCACCTAAGGCTAAGCACGTGGGTCTTCTTTGCATTTCGCCCCCATCGAAATGCGGCCACCGTGTCCGGGAATCAGAGCCGCAGACTCGAGCTTAGTAACGCGACACCCTACATTCTAAGCTACCACGGCGGGCGTGAACTAAGCAAGGCCTCATCTGTGGCCTATGTACTTGTGCAAGCGGCAAGGTTTCGAAGCAAGCGCTTACCTACCGACCTCACAGCAGGCCTCACTCGATCGCGTGGTGTCGTCGAAAAGTGAAAAAAAGTTCTCAGTAATCTAAAGAGATGTGGCGGTAGTAATTTGGCAGCTTCGATGCCTTGTGGACTACAATATATGTGAATGGCTGTGTTCTTTTGAGACTCTGAGAGCCCGGCCCGAAAGTGTTCGTGCTATCCGACGAATAATTCATGAGCTGAGAGGAGGAGGGCGAAGGATGGTGCTGGAGTTCGGAAGTAGTTTACATTATTAAGGAAAAAGGCGCTTACGGAAATAGGAGTTGCGGGTTGGTTTAAAAGACAAGAACAAAACGTAGGGCATTAATGACTGGCGCTCCTTCCTTTGCTTTCTATGCCTCCTTTTCTTTATCTTTTTGAGCGTAGTCTGGAATGCAGCGGACCTTGGATTGCAGCATTTAGAATAATGCCCCACCTTAAAAGGTTCACGTTTTCTCATCGACCGTTCTTCGGCTCACAACTGTTAAAAGTTATTTTCTGTGCACCCCAATGTTGCGCAACTTACTGACATTTTGTCGGCGACTCTCTCAACGAAAGTGTGTACTGTGTAGTCGTAATGTCTGGCGTGAAGCAACAACTGGTGCACATTGTGAACTCTGCGCAAGCACCTGCTACTGCACTGGGATGTACGGTCTGTCATGTAGAAACATCCGATTCACTTGGCCCACGTGTTAGGGCGGTTCATCAAACAGAAACGCCTTCGTTAAAAAAAGGAAAATTACCGAGTGGGGAGCTGCACTCTAAGTAAAATATCACCTGTTACTCATTTTGGTAAGTACTGACCTCCCACATGTATAGCTGTCTTCAAACATACACGTAATAATTTTTAGGTAATTGCACCTCCTAAGAACAAATTATGATCTCCAAGAAGAGAGTCAGGGCTCACCAAAAAGAAGCAAAAGGTAATGTGTCTTTTTTCCATAGAGTGTGGGCATAATATAAGCCATCGCAGTCTGCCAACAGCGGAATCACGAAGAAAACACTTTTAGGCTTTTTGTTCAGGCGACTGCTATCCCAGTCCGACCTTGGCGATAGCTTTTTTTCGAGCTTTATTTCATTTTCCACGGAATATATTACATACCTGAAAGATCCTTTTAGTGCTGTATAACTAGTCGCCGTCACTGAAACCTGCAAACGTGGCTTCTCTATATTGAGGGCTTCTCTGAAAAGCTTCTCTATATTGAAGAGCGCTACACAGAAGTTAAGCAGACTTTACCCTGTAAGAGCAAGCTCCCCTTACGACTCCCCTTGCACTAGAGTTACAAGAAAGAAAGGAAATCTCAGGGCGATTGAATGTGCCCGGAGGAGATTGCTAAGCTAGATGATGGCATTGCAAAAACGCTGCTCAAGTTGCATTGAAAGCAAGAGTTAAAGTGAAAAGGTAGGTTCCGCACAGTAAGCCGCAACAAAAAAAAATTGTGTGGATTGAAAAAGACACAACCATAGACCTATAGAAAAGGAAGAGAGCGAACTGAAGATAGGAGGAAAAAAAAGATTTCGATGAAACAACTTGAAAATGGAAGCTCTCCAGCCCTCGGTGTTTCTTTCTTATAGCTTCGGAGCTTTACGTCGGTAACGACACATCGGCAACGACTCGTGTGTAAGTGTAGAATATAAATGCTTAATTACCGAGATTGCACATTGGCACAATTTTGCGTGCATGTATTTTTGATAGCGTAAGCTGAAAATAAAGTCATGTACGGCACTTTTTCTTTCTACGTTAGCACAGTTATATTGAAATTAAATCTGCGAAAAATAATCTGAGTATACATAAGCACCGGGAATCCCTCATGCATAGTAAAAAGCATGCTCATAGAGCTTCAAGTAGAAAGATTTCTTCTATACTACTTTTTTTTTCTTCTGCTTAAAAAGCTTTCGTTAATTTGATCCTCCCTTAATCTTTAAGGCTTGTGCTGGAACTCTCCTCTTTATTGCAAGGGAAGCAGAAAACTGCTTATAAAGCAGATGATTAGCTTTACCGCATGACCTACCGAACAAAGTTCCCGAAAGGCCAGGTCTTTGCCAACTCTTCCACTTTCGTGTGAACGACTTGGTGGAGTGCTCTTAACTCCTGTACACGGCCTGCGGGATAAGATTTCGACAGCCCGAAACGCGTGGCAGTGACGTGCGACAAGCGCCTCCTAAGGTTGCACAGTTTGGCTAACCTCATCGCCATCTCCAATGTCTCGCCTTCCTAGAATTTCGGCCCGCCTCTACTTTCCTCTCTTTACAGCTCCCGGAACGCTGTATACGACGAGGGAACGGTTCGAGCCGGTGTAGCGTAAAACCCCGCGGGAGATCGGCATTTAGCTGGCTGTTTCGCCAACACTGGACGCTCTCCGATCTGAATACGTCGGGTAGGAACCTAATTACACCGCTGCTGAGAAGCAGTAAACTCTGTAATTTCCGCGAACTCTAAGAGATCCGCAGAGAAACAGCGTACGCTCGCTAATCAGTGTGCCGGTCTGCTCAGCCCCTAAGGAGCAAGGGTCGTGTCGCAACGAAAGTTATGGAGGCCGCAGCGGGTGGGTGAGGACGAAGATTTTCTCGCCTATTTGTCTAGTTGTAGAGCAAAGAATAACCCAACAAAGTATCTGTTTTGCTCTGTTTTGCTTTCTTGTCGGGTAACCCATCCCTGATATCGCTGAAAAAGTAGTGTGTTCCTACGATTTCTCTTAGGCTTCTAACTTTACCATTTATTCGCCCTTTTATTGTGGTTGGTCAGTTTTTTCGACTCCAACAGCTGCGGAAAAAAATAAGCACTAAGTATCTTGAAAAGAGGAAACACACAACGAACGCAAGTCACTGTTTCTGTAAAATATATAACAAAACGATTAAAAAAGCTGGATTCTGTTTATATATCCCTTCATTAAAAAAACTGTTGTAAGTCACTCTCGTGACCTTATAGATGCGCTTTCTTTTCAGGGAGGCCGTGTATTCTGTCAAAGAAGAAAGGGAGGAACAGGAGAGAAAGAAAAAGGAGGGACGTTAAGCAGTCTGGAAGGACCGGTATGCTGCCCTACGCTGGGGCTAAGGGATGATAAGGCTTTAAAGATAGAGAAAAAGAAGAGTTTCACGTTACTATATATTGATCCATCAGGATGAAGAATATACACTGGAAGTCTAAAAGTCTGGTGTTTCACATGTGATTCTCTGCCTGTGTCAGTAAGTATGCAATTTTTATGGTAAAGTATGCGGCGTAAATTTCTCTTCGGGCATATTGAGTGGTTCATGCGAAGATGAACTGCATATTCGATTCTTGCTGCAACATGTAAAAACGTGTTCTAAAGCAGGATATTTGTAGTTTGTTATATTACCTTCTTGCGATCACCTGAAATAGTATTGTGAACTGTTCAATCGAGAGAGTAAGCTTGAAATGTGGTTTCATTTGCAGGATTGACAACGCTGTTTTAGATGATCCGGAGTAGTAGCAGATCGTCTGATGCAGTGCCAGGCTGGCTAAGTCTGAGGCAAAATAAAAACGTAATGCTTTACGTTACGCTTTCATTGCTTCTTCTTCTCGATCCCAATCTTAATAATGAATTGACAACTGAATCACCTTTAGTGGATTTTATCACTGTGAAAAGGGGTCATAAAAGACGTAAACGCATTTTCATGTATGCTGTACTTGAGTGCATATACATAATTTATATTTTAACAAAAACACATATTTTTTTTCTGTGCTCGTGACACAGGGAACTAACAACGACAGGCAGTCTACGAGGTTGTGCTGGTTCGGTTAACTGTATTGGTGCAGCACAGCTAACTGAACTGCTGTGCCGTCAGCACAGAGAAAGAATTGCAGCGGAAAGACAAACCGCGGCGATCGACGTCCCTAAGTATTGCTGCCACTGCTGCAGCTGGGATTATGGAGAAGCACTACTTCCTCCTCCATCTCTTTCGTCTATCTTTCTTGACATTTTTTCTTCGGTAATAACCTAGAATTTATGAATCCATGCCTCGTACTGGCCCGCTGAACCTCAGTTACTTTACTTGAAATCGTTGCTCATAATCTGTTCGTGAGCAGAACAATGACGTAAGCAATGTTATTTATGCTGGGGAGGATTACCTTTTTTATTGCGATAGCAGTTATATGGACAGTCTCGGCTGAGTTTTGCCGTCTCCGCCGTCATGAACTGTATATTTATAAGCTTGTACATATATGTAAACGCCCCAAAGAAAAATAAGTCAGAAAAATGCTTCCGAAGCGCTGAATCGAACCAGGGACCTCTTGCTCCTCAGCGCGTGGCGCTAACCACTGCGCCACGAAACGCAGATCCTCCACGTAGATAACGGCGAGCGTTATATACACACCCTTTACCGCTTAACGGACTCGGAGACGGCAGCCGCTTATAAGCTTTTCTTCATTACCAGCGAGATGGCGCTAGGAGCGCGACGGTAGCATTTAAAAGTCGTCGGCGAGCTCTCTCGCTTCTTATATTTACGAAGGGATAACCTTGCCCTTCCGCTGTCTGCTCGCGCGGTTTTCTCGTGGTGAGGGGAAGAGGGATGTCTCAAGCTTTCACCGTGATGTCCGCGCTCATGTTACGGAGCGTACGAAAGTCACTCGAGCTCAAGGGACGCCGCTAAACGAACAAACAGCAGATGAGCGCGAACTATTAAGTGTCACAGCTCGACACTTGAAGCACGTTAGTTTCCTTCGCTGCTTCGGCCGCCCTTGCAACAGGAGCGCTGTTCAAACTGAGAGTATCATTTGGCGAGCCTCACTTCGTATTGCATTAGTTTCTTGCTATCGCATTCATTGCTTCGCCCTTGCGGCGAAACTGTGACTTTTTTCTATGTAGCTGCGCATATCCATCATGACGAGAAACGACAAACGTCTGTGCGAGCAGAACTTGCTCCTGCAGGCTCATTATTTTGCTTTTAAAGCGCTTTAACTGCCTCGTTGCAATGTGGATGGGTATAAGCATTTAAGAACCGACGTGTCAACACATTAGCAACGACGTCTGAATTCCATGGTAATTATTGTTTCAATGCCTGAGGCAGCCGCCACTGTAGCCTAAATATCTTGATTAGCGAATGCATTCTTTTCATGTTGCCACGGGGCTACGAAAGTACAAAAGGAATACTCATCGGCACGAGAAAGAGGTCAAAGAAGACAGAGCCGTTACGTGTGCCAGATGCCCACCATTTTGTCGGTATAGAAACATCTTGGGGGCGATCGGAGATCTGTTCGTTCCGCTTGTTCGTTCTCCTGGGGAAGAACAAGCGCGCTGATTGGCTGAAGCGGGAGATGCCACTCAAGGCCGGGGGGTGTCGCATTTCTCTTTTTTTTGCTTGATCTTTTCTTTTTTGGTGACGTCATATCGCGTCATAACGAGTAGGGTGATCGGAGATCTCTGTTCTGCGCCGTTCGTTCTGTACCCATTCTGGCGGCGTACGCGAATTGCCGAAGCCGGAAAAAACCCACGTCTCTGAGGGGCGTAGCCATTTTTATTTTTGCTTGATTTTTTATTTTTTGGTGACGTCATACCGCGTCATAACGAGCATGTCGTCTGCTACAAACGAACGGAGCGCGAGACCGTTCGCACGCGTTCTCTCGAGCGAACAAACGGCTTCGCACGGCATGATGCGCCGGTTGCGGCTGCTGCAACCTGATTTTGAGAAAATGGCGTGTGCTTTTCTTGCGGTTGGAGGTGCGAGATGCGTTTGAAGACATGAGCGAGTGCGGCGTCGCTTTCTGCTCTCGAAACGAACAGTGCGAACAAAATGAACGGGCCTGCCACTGGGTTGTTGTCTTACGCGCAGAAACTTCTTAGTTCAAAAGCGCTACCAGGTACTGCCACGTGTCGTCCCGGTCCTCACTCGTGAACCACGGCCCCAGTGGGCACGACGGCGTAGGTATCTGTGGGTGCTCTTTTATAAAAGCCAGCAGAAGCTCATTTTGACGATTCGACACCCGGGAGCCAAGCCAGACATTCCGGTGGGACGACATCTTGAAAAACTGCGCCAACCGCTACTTTTCTCTCTTTTTTTTTTTCGCGTGCGCGACTTCACATAGCGAGCACGTTAGAAAAACTAACACCAATACATATCAGCCCTCAAACCTATTGCTGTATCAGAAACTGTTTGAGCTTGAAAAGAAAAACAATATCTTTTCGTATAACAACTGTATTTATTAGAAGGCGAGAAACACTTCGTTTTGAAATATTCGGTCCCTTTGCCGACGACAAACGATGCGCGTCTACTTCCGGAAAGCTCGCCGCTCACCGCTTGACGATTGGCTGTCGTCTTCCTCTCGGCGGAAGAGAGCTGCGGACCGCCCACTTTTGTGACGTAACACCGCCAGAACGAACGCGGAACGAACAGAGATCTCCGATCCCCCCCCCTTATCAGTAGTCCCAACTCGCGTTTTTTACGCAAATTCTCGGGGTGGCGGTGCTAGGTTTCTTCACGTAACAACAATATTGTGAAATTCATTGTCAATCTTTTTAAAGCGAAATGTTTCATTGTTACCTTGCAGAACACCGTTGTTCGGTTACTGCTGGTCGCATAAATGAATTAGTGTAAAACCCTCAAACATCGTGCGAAGTCTTATTCAATACTGTAGTTTCAATGGTAGACGACTCATGGCTATTCTACAAAGTATATAGGAGGAACACATAATGGGTTTAGCGGCGGGCAAAGAGAAACGCTTCTAATATTATTAATGAGAACTAACAGACAATAATGCCACTTCTCATTAATGTTAGTTCACATTATTATTGTGTCTAACGAAGAAAAAAACGAGCCCTTACAGGTCATCTTCTCATCTAATATTTTCATTTTTTCCTGCGTACTACACACAGATTTCTCCGCCATTTGGACTGAAATACATTGAGAAGGCGCTCATCTCTGTCTCTTGAGATAATTACGCCTTTCTTTTTTTCAGCTCCCAAGTACTCCCTTAAATCGATCCGGCCCTCTCTTAAGTGGCTTTTCTTACTGTCGCAATAGCAATATCATCGCAAGTTCACTGCTCTGCACTTGAGCAAGAAAGAGCGCAATTAGAATGGCGCCATGCAACGCGAGATAGAACACATGCAGCCACCATCTGGCAGAGCACCTCCGACACCTCATTACGGACGGCTTCTAGGGAGTTTTCTCCTTAATTAGGAAGGAAACCCTAATTGCGAGCGCTGCTACAATCCACCGCAAAGCATTTTCCAAGACCCTTATCGCCATCTCGTCGCGTGTATATTCGGCGCACAAAAGGCAACCGTGTTCTTGCAGCAAACGCCCTGCGCTTAGCGAACTATGTTTACCATCCTCTGAAAAGTCATCTTGATTCGCGTTCGAGATTTCAACGCTCCTTAAATGGGCTTATTTCTATCTTAGGCTACATGCCAAAGCGAATTGCTTCGCATGATGATGTGCCGGTGCGGAATAAACTTGGTCAGTTAAAAGGCTTGTTTTCTTTATGGTTGCTTGCTAGAAAACACTCTTATTTCTGTGACATACTTGTGCCCTAAAAGCCATGTCGATCATACCCACGGGCTTTGTCTCTTGTTTCTTTCTTTCTCTTCTTTAAATTTTTATTCTTCATATCGTTGCTCATTGTTATTGGCTATCAGGTTATAACGCCTATATATACGTTATACCGTTTGCATCAGCCATTGCACACACCGTTTCACACGTCAGCTGCAACGCTGTTGAATCAATGCAAAATGTTTGATCAGCAAAATGTATAACTCCGCGCGTCTCGTGGTCGCTTTCCATGGTTGTAAATGCTCGACTGAGCCAGGCACGAGCTTGTGCGTGAGTCGCCGTGAGCGCCTACAAATGAACTACCAGAAACCAAAATCAAGCAACGAGTGATGTGGAACAACGTAATAGAAGAAGTTTATTAGATTTGATTTGTTTCTATGGTACAAAACATCTACGTGTGCTATTCAGTCTAAAAAAGGAACAAAAATTCTGCGCGATCGGATCGTTAAACTATTTGATGGCGAGAACGCATTTACTGCAAGAAGTCTCGCTAGCATCTGCAGTGTTGCACCTAAAGTATGAAACGCAGCATAGCTATAATGTGGAGTTGGAAAAGAACAAAACAGTTGGACGTGAATACTTACGCAACGTATTTATAATTTCGACAACTTCTGTTCAGCATACTTTTTGTGCCTACGGTTCAGTACTATTGAAAGTGCACTCCGAATCAGATATGCTGCTTGGTGTTTCCGCTATAATGAAGTTTGAGTCCTTCTGAGCAACTCATTTTTGTCAATAGCGGTCCCGATATGCGTTCCTATTTCTTTCCCAGCGAGCCGTGCAGCCACGCATATGCTTTTTCTAGGCATCACTGTTGTTTTACTCTTTCGAAACTGCGCTTTTGTTCATTAATTTGCCTTTTTACCGCCTCCTATGCACAAACGTAGGAACACGTACACACGTATGTGGTAAAGTTCTAACAGTGAAATGTCAATACAGTATTGTGCTTCTACGACATTCGTATTAACGTCTAGCTTCCTTGACCACCTGCCAGCGTTGATTGTTCTCAGTTGTCTGCACCTATTCAGCAGTGCCAATGACGCAGCGGAGCCGTTACCGTCCTCACAAAGCTCTTGCTGACATCAGCAGCACGTCAAGGTTCTTTCGTCTCCCGCTCGCTTCCGTTGACTGCGAGCGCATTGTTCGCGGCACAGCTCGATAAGCTTCGATCAATTTTCTTTCTGTAAGATATCTCCACTTTCTTCTTGCCTTTCTTCTTGTCTCGAGGATAGCGGAAATTGTGGCTATTGAGAGAACAAATCTTCTATCAGAAACTGGCACCCCAGTTCTACATCGCAGGCAAAATAACTAATTGTGGGGCTTTTATATGCCAGTAATGCGCCCCTATTATGAGGCAAACTAGTTACCGTGACACTAAGGATACATTTTTGATCCTATGGAATTTTTAACGAGCATCCAACACATGTCGCACGAGCACTTCTGCCGTCTTGCGGCCCTACCCTAGATTTCGGCTGCCACTCGCCGCGATCCAGCCAACGACCTTGCTCTCATCAGCGCTAAGCCTGATCCGTTGACCTACCTCGCAGAGTCAGGTATATTCGCGGCGAGAGCGACCTGTAGGTGGCAGCACCGTCACCCCGCTAGTGTGGATACTGGTTTCGTGTGGTGTGTGTAGAAGTGCACGGGGCTTCTGTTTTCACATCGTGATTTTGTGTTCCGTACCCGCAGAAAACTCTTCCGTTATCGATGGTGAGGTTTTGTTCGGTGCCACAATGCCGCACATACTACACAGAGCGAGGGATAAGCTTCCATTTCTATCCCACCGACGCGGAACGTCGTCGACTGTGGCTCGTTAGGCTTCGTAACGGCAAGACGCCTTCCAAGTACGCGATGGTGTGCAGCAAGCACTTCGACGACGGTGCATTCTAGCGTTCGCGAACGAGAACGGATGGTGAGTATAGTCAGCGATAACTTCGCTAATGTGTGCATTTATATGCTTGTTGCTGCTGCGCACTACGAGCGTGAAGACGGTTGTAGTAAGCGAACGCTCGGGGAAGCTTCCCTGTGCTTTGATTTTCCTACACTTCCGCAGGAAAATTAAGCAAGAATCAATCGAGAAAGAAGAAAATTAATTCATGAAATTTATTCTGTGTCATTCATGTACCGTCTGCGCTGTGAATGCAAAGTTTGTTCGCGCTTGGCTATGAGTCTGTTTAAACGAGAGTCCCCGAGCCCTTTTGTAGTTCGCGCACGTTCCATTGTGTTTACATGGCCGCGAGAACAGTTCTCAGTGTTCCGCAGGGCAAGTACGTGCACCGAAACGCGGCAAGTGTGCATGCATGATCTATTCAGCCACATCTACTGTGTATGCACGATCTACTCAGCATAGTGAAGGGTATCGTTTTATGAGCCCTCACTCGCCACGTAAGCGATGAAAATGCGCGAGCGAGTTTATCGCCACCGCTGATCTTGATGAATATATATTTTTCTCGCTCGCTCTCTTTTTTTAAGGGTTTTCGCGGAAGAGATTGAGGCCTGACGCACTTCCGACACTGAACTTGCCAAAGCGCAAATTTGACAGGCATAAGCTACCTCGCAAATACACGGGTGTCTTTGTATACATTTCGCCACAAGTTATAATTGCGCAAGGCAACTCAGGTTTGCGATTCCCGTGTCATTTCATTTTCTGATTTTTAGGAGAGAATTTAAGTACCGAGGTGTCAGACGTGACTTGACAGAAATATTTATCTGCAGTGGGACCAGGACCGTACACAACTAACGCTCGTCGCGTAACATATAAACGACAGTCCCGAAGTTATACTCCTAACCACAACGCGCAAGTGCATGAGAGCCTTTTTTTTTAACCACTGATCTGCTAAAAGGCTATATTCACATGAGATTTAATACTTCTCATCTTTAGGACAACGCGAACTGCACTTTGCAATGCGCTTGAACCACAGAGCGGCACCTACACTGATATGACTCTCGTGAACGGACGGTACGACGACCACACACAGCACTCTCGATAAGTGCACTCACTGATCTTACTACAGTGCATATAGAGCCGATCAAGGCCAAATGCTTCTTTACATCATGTTAGGCATACGTACGAGCGGTTAAAGTTGCACCAACGCAACGGAACAAACCGCCTCTTGAGGCCCTGCATGACGTACGTGCACATGCAAACACAACGTGGCTAGCAGACGACGCATGGAGCACTATACACTAGGCGCGCTTCAGCCAGTAGCCGCCAGGCGGCGACTCCGCTCGATCTCGCGGCCAATACGGCGCGTAGACCCTCATCTGTACATATCAGCATAACAAAAATTTGTCGGGCTTCATGCAGGATTCTCATGAAAACAGTTAAGCAATCTGTTTTATATTTTGAATGTAAAAGCATTTTCAGTAAGCCGCACTACATAAAACAGATAACAGGAATTTGCAGCCTCTCTTGTGAAAGCCTGTGATAGTCATGAAATCATATTTATCACAGCAGCGTAAATTATTGTTGATTAAAAAAACAGTATTTTCACTCCCCACTATCAAGGGCGCTGCTATAGATAGGTTGTACGCGCTTTCAGTCGAATACGTTTTACATTTTATACGTGTTAAAGTGCTTGACAGTTTTGTTCGTTAAAGACACAAGCACCAGGGGCCTCCATAAGGCTGTTATCGAGGCTGAACAGAATAAGCGCTGCCTAATTTCTATAGAACAGGGTGCAAGTGCACGTGAGCTGTTTCGGCTGCTCTCCAATAGCCGCTCATTTTCTATTAAAAGAGCGAATATTCCAGGGGAAATGATGCCATGTCGATTCGCCATTTCTGCAAGCAGCGGTCTATAAGGTACCTATTAGCCTTGTTTCACTCCTAGGGCGCAGGGGAGTGTCAGCTGTCTTCGATATTTTTTGGCCTACACACCGCTAGCGGCGGTCTCTGCATTGGTGACGCATATAGTAAAAGTCCAGTGGACATTAGAGCTTCTTGCACATCGCGAAACAGATAACCTGTCCCTCCTAATGGCTATTCAAATAAAACCAGTGGTTGCACACTTTCTTTCTATATTTATCTATGTTGTGTACACTCGCATTTTTACATCCTTTTTATAGAGATGATATTTTTTTAAACGTAGCACACGGTACGAACGACGAGAAAACGTGCACAGTTCATGACTTCCGTCAGGCAGCTAGTCACGTATATGGTATGTAGCTAATCATTAAATATATTCGCGGAACATAACGTACGTGGACGCGTCTGTGATACGCTCTTGTCCGCCGCCTTAGCTCTTCCCAGCTGTAAATAAATCAAGACTAAATAAGCTGTGGGAATCGTTATTCTACGTAGGAGGGCTGCCCTCAGTCTGTTTTGCTTGTTCCATCGTTCGTACAATATTAAAGTAAGTATTCTGTTGCTTTCAAACGACTAGGTTGGTAGAGGAGCAAGCAAGTAACTTCTTAAAGCAAACAAACACGCCGGCGAAAGCATCTGCCACGGGTTCTAGGAAAAACAATGCATAAAACGCATGTCATTCGATACGGTTTCAATGCTACACAGGCGTTCGCGCTCAAAAATGACCTGTTGCTGTAGTTTGTTCGTTTAGAAAAGAACAGCACTTCTCCACGATAAGTGCCTGTCGAAAACAACCGCGCGCCCCACCCTTGTTAGGCGCACGCCGCCACTGTGCTTAGTCTCTTCATCGCATCGAAAAAGATCTCAGTCCTCACTTGCTCGAAGAGCATTTTGACAGGTGCATAACTGCATAGAGAGACCGCGTGTTCAAAAGGGGGGGGGGGGGGGGGGGGGGGCATTCAATTCGGATATACATGGGCACGACACAGAAATTATCCGTCTCGGGCTGAGCTGTATACGTGTTGTCCTGAAACAATGCCTTCCAGCACGAGGATTGTGGAACAAAATACAATAAAACAGCATAAAACAAGTAAAAAAGAAAATAACAAAAATAATGAGACAGAATCAGATCTATGAGTACCACACTCGTCTGTGAAGTCGTCGAAAGTATAGTCCCGGATGTTTACAGGAGGGGCTATATATTATTTACGGAGCGCCGCGCGTGTGCGCGTCTGTGCGCTTTCTGAGGCCCCATGCGAGTTTTTTATTGAAAGCTCACGCTTCAGTTTTGTCGCTGCTATGCGTATCTGCGTCAAATGGTTTTTTTGTTTCGGTTTCTCGTTCGGTGTCTTATTGCCCTGAGCGTTGACACAGTTCGTAATATTTTGTTTTAAAATCAATATAGTGACGTGTTTTGTGCAACTTTTTAGTTAACAGAGCGGCTAAAATGTCCTAATATGAAAAAAAAAACAGATTGTGAAGAAGACAAAGTCAGGCCAGAATAATAAATTTTCGCGGCCTTGAGGCAAAGTTGACCCAGAAAAGTCAGACGCTGGATACCAATTTCCTAGTAGGTGAGAAAGAGGGCTGGCGATTCTTCATTGTTGAACGCAGCACGAAAACAGCACACGCATTGATATTTGAGAAACGCGGTAAATCGAAGGCAATTGTAGAACTATACGAAAAGCTTGTAGTGCTTGCCACAAGTACACCTGGCGCCCTTCGGCCTTCGTCACTCACACTTAGCAGTTTCGACGATGTTTCCAGCGTGTTCTTCAGCATGCTACCGGCCTTCAGGCTCTGGGAAGTACTGTCTCTAAATGTCGGGGAAAACATTTTAGTAATCGAAAATCGACAGAAATGTCCAACAGGAATCCACGTGTTTATTAAATTTAAATCCTCATTTCTTCTAGGGTAAAAATAAAAGGAGATGCTACGTTCTTTCTACGTGCCTTGTTTTTCGTTATTGCAGTTTTGTTTCACCTCTTGCGGCTTCGAAAGTTTTGAGGGCTTTTGTAGGAGTTCGGAAGCATTAGGACACGTCCAGGAGCAAATGGTTTGTCGATTGCAATCTTCGCAGACGAGAGTGCGAGGCTGTAGTGGCGATTGAAGCCACTCCCCGGAACGACCAGCTCCCAAACTTACAGCGGAATTTCTGTCACGTTTCACTTTGTTGACTCGATCGATTTCAGTGCAGCGTTTTTGAGGAGCTCCTTTATTTCAGCTGAAGGCGACGAGTGAGCGTGGAAACAAGGAAATATAATCTTGCTCGATGAAGTTATTTCGGCTCTCTGTTTCGTCAGTACGTGTGGCCATGTTCTGGTGAAATTACCAACTTTAGAAAAACAACAGTACTTCTTCAGGAAGACTTTTATTTCTAGTAAAAATCCAGAACCAACATTTGTGTGAGCCTACCGCCTATAGATCGCCTGGAAGCATATACACGGCGTGAACAGCTATTGCACAAAAAAGAAAAAAAACATTATGTGTGTATTTGTTTGGGCTTCTTTGTATAAATTACAAAATTTACTTGGGTTACGTTACTATACGGAAGTAATCCATCCATGAAAAAATAACTTGCAAGAAAGCGAAACAAACCAGTGTTCTTGTTTTATAAAGGAATTATAATGCACCTTTTCTTCGTTAATTATTATACGACACAAATTTCGAGCAGGAGGTTGAAGAAGTTTGCTCTAAAGGTACAGTTAAATGTTTCTGCCTATAAATGTGGTCATGTGGTCCAAAATATCTGACGATATAGTAGGCACTGCATTTGGCCGTTTACGTATGCGGCGCTGTGATACGCTACTTGCGATCACATCGTTATTAGTTTAACTAGCGTGACAACGAAAAATGAAGGCTCGGCGTGCCATGCGATCAAGTGGTCCATCTGTTCCCTGCAGCTGAAGTGGTTGTTCGTTGAATCAGGAGTTTGTGAAAAATGCTTATCGCAGTGGCCATGAAGGCAGTTCCACTGCAGCTTCGTTTCGCATCACGCTTGCCCATCACGAAAAAAAACATCAACAAATCAATGCGTGAAGGTTTCGATAACCCTCGTTTATTGGAAACCCAGGATGACTTTACAGGCCAGCCCTCCGAACGTTTTCAAGTTTCTTTACTAGAAATTAAAAAGAAGGGTCACCGTCCCGGCGAGCAGGTGGCTCAGTATTGCTTATCGTGCCCGTTTTGAAACGATCATCAGCTTACGAAAGACTGTGAACATCTAAAAATTGCAATGCTCGAAAAGCACTCGCCATGGACCGCACGCCATATCCCTATTCGTTTCTCGAATTCTCCATGCAAGTGATAGAACGGTTTTATTAAATCTTCTTGCCCTCGTTGCAAAAGTATATAGATTGTTATTTTGAAGCGGCACGCACTCAAACAAAGTTCTACACATTTGCAGAGGATTGGTACTGAACCCCTTATATACAAGGTTGACGGCTATGCGCTTCAAGATATGCTGATACTATCGCACATATCCCTGTTTTATTGTTGTGAGCTCGGACAGTGGCATAAAGAATGCGTCCGAGACTGCAGAAAACACAGTGCTACTTGCAGCCACTGTGTCTGCGAACAAAAATAGAACATGTTTTTGGTGGCTGTACTCGCTGCAACGCGCAGACTGGCGCTCCCAGCTTCGATGGCCCGCCTTGGCGACCGGACTCTGTCGGAACAGTCAATACTAGAATGCCGACCAGAACTGTTGTTGCACCGGATGTCTATTAAGGTATTATTGAACTTCTTGCGTGGCAGAGGCCTATTGGACAGCTTATATATAGCCCCTTCCTTTTTGTTTGCTTGTTTGTTTTCGTCCGCGTTCTCTTATATCGCTCTACTTTCTTTGTTCTTTGTCTTTACCCTCGCACTAGATTCAGGTAGGAAACGAGTGTTATAATTCTGGTTGATGTCCCTGCCTTTCCCTTTTTTTATCTCTCTCTCTCTCTCTCGTGTTTTAATGTCTCTGCTCTATTTGCTCGAAACGTACCCAGCTGCAAAAACTCGTCCGCTATTCGTTAGTGCGTAAATACATGTTCGCTGCCTTTCGTTCCCCAGTTCATCTCCCACAACGAGTGACCGCCATCGGCACAGCAATTACCAATGCAAACACCCTGCCTGCTCGTCCTTATCGTATTTATGTTTTCAGTACATATTCAAAAGCTTATATATCTACTCGGCTGTAGTCGTTCAGGTTCACTATACAATATGATTTCTCTATTCTTTTCCCTCCTCACTTTCTCGTATTTTTGTAGGAGTTGATTACCATCGCTCTTGCAGCAACGCCACCGAACTCATTTTTGCACGTTGCTTGAGGGCGCAACAAGTATCTCGGCAGCCCAGTCGGCGCGCAATGAATATGAGAGGCCCGAATGAGGAAATACTGTGAAACATATTCCGAGCTGCCCGTTAGCTCAGAAAGAGAGATATAGATGAAGTCGCCTCATACAACACGCAGAAATATACCTACTGAGTCTGCTACCAATTTTGAGGTCCCAAAGTTTGCCCCAGGTTTGCTGCACATCACTGCTTGTTTGCCAAACAGACAAAATATTTGCGCACAAAATATTAGCGAATACAACTTTCCATAAAAATCGGATCCACACTAGACTTTAACTCAGCTTAGAGAGCAACTTGGTTTCATAAAAAAGGATCCTAACATAGCTGTTCTTAAAAAAAAAAAGAAGCAGACCATGGCCGGTCGCGTCATGACAAGGACAGATAAACGATGGTCAACTACAGCGTCGGAATGGATACCAATAGACAGTAAGCGCGTCAAATGACGGCGAAGGATTTTCTGCAGCGACGAAATTAAATTATGCAGGCATAAAATTAGATGAGCTAGCGCAGGAAGGGTTAGGTAGGGAATTATTGGGAGAGGCGCTAGTCCTGCAGAGGGCATAGGAGAGGCTGAAAATGATCATGATGACGACTATATGCTTTGCTAATTTGCAGCTGATAATCACGTGAATAGTAAGGCTGCAAAAATAATTCCATAGAAAAATGAGAACCTAATGTTGAGCACTCGATAAACCTAAAGATTCGGCAGATCCCACGCTTTGTGGGAACCGGTTTCATGCGAAGTACTCAGCGAGTACTTCTATGCTGTATTTTATGGCTTTGAGCCAAGGGTTACGAGGCGATTGACGTCTTTTTGTATATGTAGTAGCTGTGCGCAAATCGTGGGCTTACGAGGCACGTTGACAACTCTGACGTTTAAAGGTTAACCTATGGTGCGACGTAACGTCTGCACTCACGTTAGAGTACGTACGCAAGTGTTATCGAAACTAAGTGCATTTTATCATGCAGTCATGTGAATATCACACGTGCCTTTCGTTAATGTATTCTTCCGGGGTCGAACAATGCTTCAGTATAGCTTGGTAAATCATAAGAGTAAAAATATTATGTTTACTAGACTGCTGTAAAAGCGGAGCCAACACTGGAACCACAGACGTTAATTTGGTATGACGCCTGTATCATAGGAGTAGCTATGTAGTGTTTATTGCTTTCTTGTAAAATTAGATAGCCAGCACCACAACCACAATTGACATTGTACCGACATTACGCCTGCATACGCTGTTTTTCCAAACCAGTGTATAGACCTGGCGTGGCTCTGTGGCACAATACCTTATTGCCACGCAGAACGGTTGTGTTCGATTCCTGCTGGGGCCCTAATCTTTATTCTTTCCATTCGTCAGGTCAACGCTGCCGGTGTCGGTTTTCTTAAGGCTCTCGCATTTAAATTACCAATATCTGTTCTCGCCGTTCCTGGATAGATATAAAGTGTCAATCACCTGTGGAGCATACCCGTAGACCTCGGCCCGTGGTAACGGGTATGTGCCACAAGTGTCTGGAGGAAAGGGTTTGACGACGTACGCGACTGGATTTTCGCGTTATTCATGTCGTGACCCGACAGTCATATTCGTCAAATCCTCTAACCCTACCATGCCAATTTTGGTCTCTGCTAAGCTAAGAGGGCGATCATGAGCACACCGAGACGTAGGCGGCTAAATAGAGAGATAGATAAATAGATAGATACGTAGAAAGAAACGCTCATAGTGCCAGAGGTTCACTAAGAAATGCTTCGCATTTAAAAATATGCAATTTTCAACACTGACTTTTTGGACTAAAGTTAAATTATACGAAAATAGAACATCGAGCAGTGCGTGTACTTTATAAATACAAATCAATACGCAGGAACCAATATATTATTGGTTTTCATTGGCAGCATCCAAGCAAACACAATGCTTCGTTAGTTAGATGCAATAGCTGTTTTATACTTGAATCACATGACATAAAATTTTAAAGCAGCTTCAGTAGCAACTCTGTACACAAAATAGCGCAATATGGTATGTTGCAGATATTTGTAGCGTAATATTAATCCCATTCGTTACAAGTCAGCGAGAGTTGACTGCACATATTCATGTTTGACCGGATACCCTTGAAACACAGCAGGCTGCAATTAAACGCATTGTAGCAAAATGAGGAACAGCCCCCGTATTTTGTGCTTGCTGTCAACCATCGTAATTTCCTGTGGAAACGCTAGAGGCCCGTGTTTTGTGTCATGTCAGTGCGCGTTAAACAACACCAGGTGGTCAAAATTTCCGGAGCCCTCCACTACAGCGTGCCTCATACTCATATCTTTGGTTTGGCGCGTGAAACCCCAGATATTATTATTATTATTATTATTATTATTATTATTATTATTATTATTATTATTATTATTATTATTGTAATTTGATATATATGCATGCTACCAGTTTTTTGGGGAAAGAAAATATTGCTACACAAAAATCAGTCCCCTGAAGAAACGTGCGGGCGAAATTCTCTGAAGGCACTTTCCTAATCGGGTCGATATTCCCCAATTGAATAACAGCCGACGGGATTGAATTCATTAGCATCGCAAAAAAGCGAGAAGCAGCTCCAAGATTGTCAAGAATAACACTACGTTCCTAATTAATTTCGTCGTGAATAAATTAATGAGGGTGTGGAAAAATTGCTCTTGTTCGCCAAAGGCTAATTGATCCTTTGTCAGAAAAACAGAAAAGAAGGAAAATAAAGTGAGAATAAAGAGGAAAGCATTAAAAAATTAAAAAAAAGGTAATAGAAAATGTAGTGGAACAAGGCCCAACCAAGGAAGAAGTTTTGGGCCTATGTGATTTGCTTTATTCTTTTGTAAGTGGTGTTGGCCTGCCTAAAAATCTGCTGGTCCACAGTAAAGCCAATACAGAGACTTGCACAGATCCAGAAAACTTTCGCCTTGCGAAAAGTTTATGCCTGCATGTGTTTCGCCATGCCCATTTTAAGGGGATACTCAAGAGTCTCATGAAAGCTCAAAGAAGACGTATTGCTGATGTCGCCTGGAAACAGGGTTCTAGAGGAGGCTGCAGATTACACTAACACTCTTCGCTTGCACATTCATTAGACAACCAAATAAGAAGCTTTTACGCTCGTCAACTAAGCAGGTAACACACTTTCTTCGAGTTTAATGGTCCCGAGTTATTCTTTCGTTTGTAATATCGAAGTCACAGTGAGTCACCCTATTCGCATTGAGCTAGTTTCGGTTGCCATCTGTATATTACGTCTCATGTTTCGCAACGTAGGAACGTGTCTCTGAGGAAACAAATACTCACATCACGACCGGGTTTAGTATATTACTGGCGCAAATGCTTTTGAGGAACACCTGAAGAAGTGACACGCAAGCGACTGGGTTTATGCTCATATGTTTTTTTGCTGAACACTTCATTTCAATCGGCTCTGGCCTATCAGTTTGTCAGGTCACGACACGAAATATGTCGAGCTGCATGGGGGTGTAGTAGTCCTTAAACATTCTCAAACGACATATTTACTGAACAGAGAGCAAATACAACCACTGCCCACTCTGCAAAGTCATCCTGCGAATCGCCTTTTCATCAGTGCTTGTTCTCTCCGTACTTTTATGCGCACCTTTTCATACTTCATCCACTGCCTTTCCGTATTTCCCACGCTGCCACTGGTTATTACCGCTTGTGGACTTTGTACTTGACTCAAAAACGGAAAGCTGGCGTATTAAACGGAAGCTTGGAAACACACTGAAATGTGGGTATGCTTCAATTTTAGGTTTATTTCTTGTAGACGTAGCAGCTGACAATACGATATTTTTAAATAGAGAGATCTGATAACACTGGAGGATAAGAGTACTACAAATTAAGAAAAAAATTTAAATGGTGTGGAAATGTAGTTACTATAACATTAATAGCTCGTGCGCGCTCATAGCCTCGACAGATAGTGGAAGATAACGACAAACTAAACTAAACGGCTTATGAAGGAAGGGTCACCTTGTTAATTAAGAACAGTGAGGGCGCGCATGCAAGTTTTAGAGCAACCTATTTTCAGTTTTTTTTTCATTATTTTGTCAGCGTAGCTGTTTAATCCGACCGTTAGTCCGTGCAGAGCGTACAGAAATAATCATCATCATAAACTGGCACGTGCTGTATTCGTCCTCTTGTTCACAGTGGTCGTCTTCTTCATCCTCTGCTTCGCTCCCGGCAAACGATGAGCCCATTTCTCCTGCGCGGGATGCAATAACTTTGACGGGCAAGAGAACTACAGATAGAGAGAAAGAAAGAGTGAAAGAAAGAGAGAAAGAGAGACATGCCTTGTAGCTATCTTCTGCTCAACTGCACAGTGGCCTTGCATGCTGCGTCTCGCCAACATATAGGTAGAGAAGCCGCATATTGGCAGAGAACCCGCATATTGGCATATTGGAGAAGTTGAAGCGCGATAATAAATCTTACTATCATTCGAACTTTCCTTTCCTAATTTCGTCTTTTATGTTCTTTGGGGCTGCTGTTGTGCTTTTTTTTTAGCAGTTGTACAGCGTAACCACTTCTTTTGCATGTGTGAATAGCGGTCCCAATAGTTGCGTTCCCTCACCCACTGCTAAATAATAACCCGAAAACTTGCGTTCTATCTTCTAACACTTTCTTCGCTCCGTCTCGTAACGTGGCTCGTCTTCATTTACCTCCACGGAGAGTACAGTAACAGCACAAATAAAGGAGGATATCAGTGTGCAGCTTCGGGTCAAACAATAACAAACACGAGAAACTATAAGCACTAATTTAACGGCAGATATGTGGAAATGGTGGGAGATGCCGAAGGCCATGCGCAAGCGTTGCCAACTAGGAGCCATGATCCCGTCGCTTTCCCGTCGTTCCCCTCAGTAGTGCCGTAGTGCGTAGTCAGTGGAGCAGTCAGTAGTGCGTTTCCTGTCTGAACCAAAGCAAGAGCGTGTATAGGTGGGGCTCCGCAATCTTGTTGTTTCACCAAAGCAAGCAAATACCCACCCAAGGCTGTTGATTTCTGCTTCCATGGTTCCTGTTTGACGGTAACAGGTTCCGGTTGATCGTGTTCTCAGAACTGTCCCACCTATTTGGACAGTAATGTGTGCTCCTTGCATCAACAAAGAAGCTCGTAAGAAGAGAAAACAAGGGTGAACAGATGGCGAACATTGCCAAGGCGGTTACAGCGGTACATCTCACCTCTTGTGCATGAAGGCAACAGCACGGTTAGTCTGAGTACTTTGAATATCACCCTCCTGGTGAAAACATATGATACTAGACGGTAATACCGTCCTTTCAACATTTATATTATTATTATTATTATTATTATTATTATTATTATTATTATTATTATTATTATTATTATTAATTATTATTAATATTATTATTATTATTATTATTATTATTATTATTATTATTATTATTATTATTATTATTATTATTATTACTAAACTGCGGCTAAGAGTCATTGGCACCTTCAGAGTCGAACGGTTACTTTTTCTCTTTTATAAAACTGTGTACACTGTTAAGCAAAAAGAAGAAAAGCGAGTATGTCATAAAATGTGGCAGACAGCACGACAGCAGATGTATAGCAATATATGAAAGATAGTACATGCAACGAAGGTCCTCCGCCATAAGCGCCCGTTACAGAAGAGCGCCTGGGTGTTATTTCAAATCAAATAGTGGCACGAAAACCTGTTGCACTGCGAATGTTCCCGTTTACATAAGTTTAAGAGCACGTTAAAGGACTCCGGCTGCTGAAAATGAACGCGCATTCAGTCGGTACGGCGTGCCTCATAACCTTATTGTGATACGGTACGGTACGGAAAACTTTATTTAAAGATCCGGAGAAGTTCCAGCCCTTAGGGTGACACAGCGGGCCTCTCCACGTGGGGACAGTTAGACCTAGCCTAACCATCGCATCGCAGGCTCTCTGGACAGCGCAAAGTTTATGCTGATATTCCACGCTCTTGAGGGCCGAGCTGCTCTGTGAGGTCCTTATCCCCACGTAACGAGGGGCACCGCCAAAGCATGTGCTCTAAATCGCACGTTCCCCCGCAGCCAGGGCATTGCCAGCTGAAGATACTTGGGAATAGACAGTGCATGAAAGCGAGATTCGGATCACAATAAGGTCCTTAGGATGCTACAAACCTTATTGTGATTCTGGGAATTAATACCCCAGAATCGAACTTAATTCGATGAACACATGAATAGCAAAACGGATATGAAACTAGGTCAGGAAGCCGAAGTGCAACTAAGAAGAAAATGGCACAGGATTTTACAAGGACGAACAATAGGCCCTCAATTAAAAATAACAAGCACAGCAAAATGTAGTACATGGGGGCACATTAGCTACGTTGGCAGAAACTTGTAGGAGTGGTTGATGAGTTGAATGTTGTTGTTACAACCAGCCACTAATAACGACATTTCGCCTCGCCACGACCACAGCTCCACTCGTCTTCATCAGCAGTACCTCTGTCTCAGTGCTCACCACTGAAAACTCTCGACGAAGCGCCCCTCCGCGTTTAGAAATGTGGTGTTGCGTTGCGCTGCTTCCAAACTTTCTATATGGTTACACAAAAAAAATTAAAGATGCCAATTGTAAGTGAGGTGTATTGTAACTTAAATGACTGGCTTTTACACTGAAAACCACATTTCTTTGAGACGCGTGATGGGTTAAACAGAAGAAGTGGAAGTGGGGTATATTCCAACGAAAATGACTGTCTCTTACACAAGAAACCTACTTCTTAGCCGTGTGGTGGGTCAAACAGAAAAAAAAGTTAGCGTAGCTTGCACTAAGTCGCGGAAGGCTGGGACACAGCAGATATGGTGGGCACGTAGCTGGTCCTTGCTCGGCTAGGCTTCACTGTTCCACTTGCCTCTTTTCCACCCCTTCCTATATACATACATGGCTATGCTTGCCTGCTTTTTTGTGTGTGTTCCTTTCTATCTCTGTATGCCTCTCTGTCTATTTCTTTCTATGTCTTTATATCTCTTTTTCGTTTTATTC
Source organism: Rhipicephalus sanguineus (assembly GCF_013339695.2). NCBI lineage: Eukaryota > Metazoa > Arthropoda > Arachnida > Ixodida > Ixodidae > Rhipicephalus > Rhipicephalus sanguineus. The sequence goes on along the minus strand of NC_051177.1, from coordinate 65,334,716 downwards.
CCTTTATTTCTCTCAATTATCACTCTGTTTTTTTCTGTCTCTCTTTCTCTTCTTTCTCTCGCCTTCTACCGTTTTCTCTCTTTCTTTCTTTTCTTTCTGTTGATTTCTCTGTTTCTCTCTTTTTCGATCTCTTTCCCTCTCTCTGTACTCGTTATCTCGCCCATTTGTTATTGCATCCCACGCCGGACGAATTCGCCCATGTGTTCTGGGAGCAAAGCAGAAGAGGAAGAGGACGACGACGAAGAAGATGACAAAGAGAGCGCGCGCTGGTTCTATGATGATGATAAGTTTCTATCCACGACACAGGCAAACCTCGAGCGTAACAGCTCTGCTGTAAAAAAAGTGCGCATTACAGCGATCTCACCAAAATGAGTTAATAGAAGTCTGATGACGTCACAGTTTATCATAACTTTCTTCACTATACATGAAATTACAATTCGATTCCGTGGAAAACGGCACCAACCTCTCCTACACGTAATTTAAATAATAATAATAATAATAATAATAATAATAATAATAATAATAATAATAATAATAATAATAATAATAATAATAATAATAATAATAATAATAATAATAACAGATAAATGCGCCTTTCAGAATAACGTGTTTTGTTCAAATGGTTGTACTTCATGGCCTGCATTTCCATAGAGTCGGTGTCAGAAGAAAGTTACGTTGAAAGTTCCTTATAAAACCACTAATTACAGCCACCGCTTTTGTGCATCACAGGGAAGCGGACCTGCTGTGCTGATGACAGCAAAATGAGGCGTTGTGTGGACGGTCTACGTCATGGAAAATAAGGCTGGTCCGCAGCGCATGTAAGGAGAAAAAACAAATAAGGTGAACGTAGTGCTTCACAAAGTAACGATTCCATGGCAGCCGTTGTGAACACTCGGGCATAGAGTGTGACATCCCTTACGGGTATTCGTTTTCTTATGAAAAAGGAACGCACTAATGTACTGAAGATATCACTAACATAGGAGGATATTATAATACCACAAATATGTTCATTAGTCAAGTGATATTCTGAAAAAAGAAAACCTTCGGGAAATTTTAAACGAAGGAAATCAAGAAAACACCAAGCTGGCTAGGGAGCGTACCGTTACAGTGGCTTTGAGTTCAGCTCGCCATCAAAAACCAAAGTAACATTTAATCTTTGCTCAGGTCAGTTTTCAGCGGCCACACTCACTAATCATTCGCCTATGAAAACAAAAGAGAGGCAAGAAGGTCTGTTCCCATCAAAACTGCTTTGAAATAGGAACTGCTATACTGCTCTTGTTTTCTACAGCGTTCAATAGTGATTCCTTTCCACGTTAAGTTTTTGTCTGAGGCCATGCCATGCAAAAGGTTCTCCATTGTTCGGACGACTTTGCTGAGGTTAGGAACAAAGGGCGGCAGCTTGAACCTCCTCAGTTCTTCGATCACAGAAGTTAATGCGCAATTACGGTCGTCAGAAAACTCGAAAAAAGTAACTGCAGAATGAAAAGCGGAGCAGTACAAGCAAGCACAAAGGAGCCCCCCCCCCCCAAAAAAAAAAAACAGAACAACAAAAAAAAACAGTGCAATCTCTTTGGAAAGGTGGCGAGTTACGCTTTTTCTTTCCAATGAAAAGCCAGACCTGTGCGTAAAGCTTTCATTATATATTTAGTGAAAAGAAGTGAATATGTTAAAAAAACATTCGCTGCACTATCAAGATTCTAACCGATAAAATTACAGTCTTTTTAAGGGCTCAGAGGTCAATGCGGAGCCACGAAACCTGTGAGCCAAAAAACAACTGAAGAAGAAAGTGTTCATTGTACGTCTCGCGCAAACATCGCTATTACCTAAAGAATATGGCGCTTGGATGCTCCTAAAAGAAGCTTTCGTTTAGGGGCAGCGTAGTTACTTTTATCCCTGATAATTGCGATGCGTAAAACAGTACAATTTTATGACAATATTTCTTTTTGCTCCGCAGCCCGAAAAAAGGCATTGTGAGAACAGGGCGAAATTTCGGGGGATAAAAAGGTGTCACGGGACCTGATTTACCAGTGTTGCGCACTTAACAACAATCTACATCAGCGTTTCGAACTACAAGAAGGGTTCTCTTTAGCCACTCGCTGACAAAGGGGGGGGAGCCTACAATTTTGAAAAGAGCAGTTAGTTTATGGCCTGTAGGCCAGCGATCATATTGGAACATTTAACGACAGGACATACCGCCTGCATTAGGATATAGATTATTCTAGACACCGCGAAAGCAAAATCACCTGGAAGCCTCTTTGTACCGACGCTTCCGGATAATAGTTTCTTTTTCTCCAGAGTTCAAAAAAGACAGAGCAGTTGAACGTATAATATGAAATGCGTTTTTCAAGGTCGATATAATACTAGTAAGATCTCAGACGTGGGCTTTGCGTCCATGATTAAGCCGGCAGTGGACACAGAATGGTAATGAGAATTACCCAACTCTTCTCAAAATAATACTAAAGCGACTTTTTTTTACACTGAGAGTTCTCGCGTTATCTGCGAAGCAGAGAATTGCAAAAGTTCACTATTAAGCCCATGCGTTGTTCACTGCGAACGATATGACGGTTGGGATTCCGCACGCATAGCATTATTTATCTTTTTTTTATATCAAGGCTACAAAAGAGCAAGAAATTTTTCAAATGCTCACGGCATTAATTTGCATTCAAATAACACGTGCTCTAGAGATTTGCCGCACACACAACTACTTACTCGTCGGGCTGGACAGCAGAAAACAGCCCGCTCGCTTCGGAGCGAAAATAAGGATAACGTGGAGAGACATGCCCACAGAGTAGTATGATAATGAAAAGAAGCTGGAAGTTCGAAAAACTCTACCCCGAGGGACAACGACGGCTCTTCTCAGTCGCAAAGGACGCAAAACCATGAAGGGGAGTTATTCGCAGTTGCCCGAATTTGCACAAACATGTAAAATCTTCAGTAACAAAGGCCTCACTGTAGGGGTGCAGCCGCAAGCTGGTTACCCTCTTCGCTTCTCGAAACAGAACAAGCTCTGTCAGGAAGTATTAGGAAAACTCATCGCCATGTGGCGCTTTGGCGTTCATCAGGATCTCTGCGCGAGTTTATAAACTAATTGTAGCTTTTTTTATCATTCATTTCATTCCTTGCGTGTAGTATGTACGCTAAAGTTCTTTGACTAGTTCTGCCTCAGCGCATTCGGTATAATCTGGGGAATGTTCTTCAATCTCATCGACCTTTTCTGAGTTTGTTCAGCGTGGTTTCTCTACGTCGGCAGTCACATCCCTATAATCCCCTTCGCATATCTAGCGTGCCCCCGAGCCCCCGAGACTCAAGGGAACCAAGGCAAAACTTTTTGATGGAAGAACCTTGCGCTGCTTTATGAGAAAAGCGAGAAAAGCTTCGCGGAAACGTACATCTTTCCTTCTTTTTTTTGAAAATGAGTAACTCTAAAAACGCAGATTTCTTTTTTTTTTCATGAGCATAAATACGCGCATAGGTGAAATTGATTTTCAGCTTCAGCAAAATTTAAGGAGAAACGACGGCTGCAGCGAACACAGAGAGAGAGAGAGAGAGACGAGAAAGGTGGGGAGGTTTCCCCAGATGGTAGTCCCTGGTATGCTACCTTGCACTGGGGTGGAGAAATTTGGGATCAAAAACGAGCGAGATAAGAAATTGGCAAAACTTGCAAGAAGCCGCGGAAGGCCTGACACAGCGAAACTAGACGATTCTGAAGAATAATCTGGTTGATTCTAGGTTGTTTCTAGGTTGCGTCTAGGACACTTCTAGGGTTTATCTAGGTGATGCTACGTTGTTTCTATGTTGATTCTCAGCGCAAAGAGGTTTGAGTTAAAGAGTCACAGACACGACAAAGAAGTCCACACTCCAGAGACAGAAACTCGCGCTGAAACCAAGCGTTCGCCCCTCTCATACATCTACGGGCAGGTCGTCGTTGGCGTAGGCCTTCCATCGCTTCAGGGTGTTCTCGCACCCGCCTTTGCTTTTGCCGTTCACTATGGTTGGGGTAACTGTTGCTTTCTTCTTTTTTAGTGGGCCAGTGGTGAGTAGCGACATTTACCCACTTTCTGTGGCACATACCCGTTTGTGATGATGACAGTTGCGTGATACGAGGTACAAAGAACATGCAGCACAATCGCAGAGAGAGCTGGAAGAGCAACCGTTCTAGATCCCATTGTGCACTCCCTTGGGGCAACTTACAAATACACATACAAAGTACCCACTACGCTATAAGTCATCGCAATTTTCATCAAGTAGGGAAGCACCCACTATTCCATTTTTAGTCATTCTGCGAGAACCGTGGTAGCCGGCCGCTACATACCTCTAAGTCATTGTGTGCGCTTTGTTTGTGCTGTAGCTGATGACGACGAAGAATTAAGGCTGGGCCCTTTGTAATGGGTCAGAAGCATTCAACGACCCACTCGTTGCACAATTCGCATTGTGTGACGCCTAGTGGTCTCACTCTTTTACCACGACATATTAGATATGTTAACGCTATTTTTTGCCCGACATGACGCCTGTAAAGTGCCTTTTTTCGAAGAACTTTCAGGCACCAGCGTGGCTCTCTTGAGGCAACTAATACAAGTACATAAGCAAGGTACCCACTAAGCCATAAACCACAGCAGTTTTTATGAATCAGGGAAGCACCCACTATGCCATTACTCGTCATTTTGCGGAGAAAAGTGCTACCCGCTACACATCTGTAAGGCATTATGTGCATTTTGTGCTGCGGCTGATCACGATGAAGAATTATGGCTGAGCACTTTACAATGGGTTCGAAGCATTCAACGACCCACTCGTTGCGCGATTCGCGTTGTGTGATGCCTGGTTGTTATTTTACTCTTCTACCACGCTATATAACTTACGTTAACACGATTCCGTGCTCGACATGACGCCTTTGTAAGGTTCCAAGCACCAACGTGGCTGTGTGGCTGAATACTTGACTGCCACGCAGTGGGCTTGGCTTCAATTCCCATCCGATCCTCGAATTGTTTTTCTCATTACATTTTTCTTATTTCGCGCGATAGCGGTTACGGACACCGGAGGCGGCAGGCAACTACGTTACCAAAATCGGCTGTTCTTTAGATCTCATTAGAGCTTTCGCTGTAAAAAGGAACAAAACGCGACCACACACACATGATAGCGTTCCACTCAGAGACGTTCAGACAGGCCAGTAGATCGCAGGAAGCCCAATAGCGCTTGCACGGCCTTCTTCTGCGACATTAAGCCTGGAAGATGGCGTAATATTCTTTCCTGTGACAGAGGCTGGTCATCTAACTTGTTGAGTGCATTACAAAGAGATTGTAATTGTGGGCTATATGCCGGGCAGACGCACGGAACATGTCGAATAGTTTCTTCATCTCTGCAGCGCACGCAGGCGGCGGTGTCGGCTCTTTCTATGTTGAACGCGTACGCTCTGGTAAACGCGATGCCCACAATAGCCTTCACTGAACTGTAGCGTCACCTCGTCGGAGTCTTGACGGTTGTAGAAGGCTCGAAGTTGGATGAGGGGAGCGTAATCAGTTCATTCCAACTGCGGCTCATATCAATTTGTCGTGGAGCATTGGTGAGCGAGCATGCGGAACTTCCTACCAGCATCTGTACTAGAAAGAGGTATCGATAGGTCGTGGTCTTCTGTATGGTCTGAACGGGCAGATTGATCAACCCGATAATACCGATAATTCCACAGTGACTTGGTAGCCATTGAAATATAATGTGGTGTCCTTTCTCGGTTAGGTTGTGTAGGATCTCTGCGGTCTCAAATACCTACTGTTCGTGCGGACGGCGGCGTAAAGCCGACAGTAGAAAGTGCAGTGCCACCTTGGAGTTGCAGAAAATCGTGCACCGTGTTGTCATGTGGTGATTAATGAAAAGCAGCGCGACGCGCAGCATTTCATTGCTTCGCCCTTGCGATGAAACTGAATTTTTTTTTTAAAGTTTGCTTCTTCTGCATACAAGGTAGTTTACCAGGCAAAGCACGCTTCACAGGCTCAAATGGAGATCCGTTAGGATTGGATTGGATAAACTTTTATTTGGTCCTCCAAAACACAGATCACTGTGTCGCGGGCCGCTCCCACGTGGGGACCGAAAGGCCGAGCGCCTCAGCCGCCTCACGGGCTTGGTGGACCGCCCAGAGGTGTTCTGCCAAGGACGGGCTGCGGATTGCCGCCTCCCATCTGGCAGAGGTGATGTTAGGTAAATGAGCAAATTTGGTACACTGCCAGAACATATGGTCTATGGTAGCTATTTCCCCACAATATGGGCAGAGATTACTTGGGTATAGTTCAGGGTAATTAATGTTTAACATTTTCAAGGTGGGGTACGTCTTGGTTTGCAATAGCCTTAATGTAAGTGCTTGGGGCGTAGTGAGATTTTTGTGAAGGTCCGTTTTTCGGCATGACAACAGCAAGAAAAGTGGCATGCGGATCGTGGGGTGGAAATTCGAGAATTTGTGCCTGAATGTGCGGGAGGTGTTTATTAATACTGCGGAGACAGTGTCTGTCCCTCGTTTTGATCCTGTAGATGACAACCAAGGGGGCGATCGGAGATCTGTTTGTTCCGCTTGTTCGTTCTCCTGGGGAAGAACAAGCGCGCTGATTGGCTGAAGCGGCAGATGCCACTCAAGGCCGGGGGGTGTCGCCATTTCTTTTTTTTGCTTGATATTTTATTTTTTGGTGACGTCATATCGCGTCATAGCGAGTGGGGTGATCGGAGATCTCTGTTCTGCGCCGTTCGTTCTGCCCCCATTCTGGCGGAGCACGCGATCGGCCGAAGCCGGAAAAAACCACGTCTCTGAGGGGCGTAGCCATTTTTCTTTTTGCGTGATCTTTTATTTTTTGGTGACGTCATATCGCGTCATAACGAGCATGTCGTCTGCTACAAACGAACGGATCGCGAGGCCGTTCGCACGCGTTCTCTCGAGCGAAAAAGCGGCTTCGCACGGCATGATGCGGCGGTTGCGGCTGCCGCAACAGCTGATTTTCAGAAAATGGCGCTTGAGACGTGTGCTTCTCCTGCGGTTGGAGGTGCGAGATGCGTTTGAAGTCATGAGCGAGTGCGGCGTCGCTTTCGGTTCTCGAAACGAACAGTGCGAACGGAGTGAACGGGCCTGCCACTGGGCTGTGGTCTTACGCGCAGGGACTTCTTAATTCAAAAGCGCTACCAGCTACTGCCACGTGTCGTCCCGGTCCTCACTCGTGGACGACAGCCCCGGCGGGCCCGACGGCATAGCTATCTGTGGGTGCTCTTATATAAAAGCCAGCAGAAGCTCCTTTTGACGATCCGACACCCGGGAGCCAAGCCAGACATTCCGGTGGGACGACATTTTGAAAAACTGCGCCAGCCGCTACTTTTCTCCTTTTTTTTTTCGCGTGCACGACTTCACATAGCGAGCACGTTAGAAAAACTAACAACAATAAATATCAGCACTCAAACCTATTGCTGTTTCAGAAACTGTTTGAGCTTGAGAAGAAAAACAATATCTTTGCTCTATTTATTAGAAGGCGAGAAACACTTCGTTTTGAAATATACGGTCCCCTTGCCGAGGACAAACGATGCGCGTCTACTTCCGGAAAGCTCGCCGCTCACTGCTTGACGATTGGCTGTCTTCTTCCTCTCGGCGGAAGGGAGCTGCGGACCGCCCACTTTCGGGACGTAACACCGCCAGAACGAACGCGGAACGAACAGAGATCTCCGATCCCCCCCTCCAAGGCTACAGTGGTCACAGAAATAATTTTAGAATAAGCAGTGCAGTCACCCCAACAGAGTAAATATATCAGGCCAACATTGCAAAAGAAAGAAAATCTGTACAATTCTAAAAAAAAACAGCCATACACGTTATTGAAGAATCTCATCCCCCCCCTCACAGGCGCGCATGTTTGATTTATTGGACTGGGTATTAGATGCGATGAAACCTGCGAAGTTGTCTCCGCGGTACAGACGCGGTCATTCAAACGGCTAAACGTTAATTTTTCTTGTTCATCGCGTACTTTTGTGTATCGATCATGATAGGTATTCATTATTCTGATTTGAAACAATACCATTTTGTTTAGTTAACACGATTTCATCTTGACCAAAGCCAGATATCGTAGCCAAAAAACTACGTCCTGTGCACCGAGCATTCTCGGCATCCTGCAACTATATTAAAATAGTTCTGGCTTTCCCTTTTCGCCGTCATGTCAGAATGCGAGCGGGAATGTGTATCCTTTGCGGAACTTCAAATGTATGCTTCACATAGCGCGAACATGTTCAATGTGCTAGGATTGCCATTTTTTGGGCTTGTTGGTATACTGAATTAGAAACCATCTTCAGCGCTAGCAGACAAGGACGAAGGAGAGACGACACCACAATGCGCTAACTTCAACACTTTTATTTCCAGGAAACAGCAATCTATTTATCCATCCACATCCATGGGCCTTTCTGGTTGGCTTGAGTGTAGAATGAGGTGGCGCACTGTGCATGGATAAATAGATTGCTGTTTCATGGAAATAAAAGTGTTGAAGTTAGCGCATTGTGGTGTCGTCTCTTCTTCGTCCTTGTCTGCTAGCGCTGAAGATGGTTTCTAATTCAATGTGCTAGGTCATACTTGGCTTGTTGTCAGTATGCGTGACCTCAAAGTCAAATATGTGCACTCTTCTTCATGGAGGAATCTGAACAATAAATATCATTTCGCAAACGTTACTGAGCAAGCGAACAGTTTTTTCAACTGGTGGGTATATTAGAGCGGAAACACAAATTCCCTGATCATCCGTAGATCGGAGCCATGCTTGCTACAGGCATGCTATTACATGCATGCTTTCAGAAGCATGAACCATGTACACCAATGCACACTTGCCGCACAGTCCAAGTATAGCGTATAGCCTTTGCGTCATCACAGTTCAGAATGGCATTTTAAGTGTGTTAAGGGCAGTTGACACAGTTTCTTTAACATGCATGTATACTCCTTTGTAGACGAAAAAACCTTTATGAGAGAAAAGGCAATAGGTGTTGAAGCGTTTGTGAGTCAAACTGTATTGAACGCCACGATGCACTTATTCGGCTTCATTTACCATTCCGGTATTTTGGTCGTCGCTTTCGCAACGCTCTTCGAGCTTTGGATACGAAAAAGCCACCGCCGCGACTCTAACAAATTGCAGTTTCGTCTCATATATCCTAAGAATGAAGTAAAGGCAGTGAGCTAAACAAACACAAGCTTGACGTCAGTGCCTGTCACGCAGTGCTTTAGCAAAACAAAACTTTCACGGTAGGCATACATTAATTCCTACAAAAAATTCAAGCAAAACAGTTTCGCATTACACAATCATGAAAGTTGTAGCTGTTGCACCAGACGGGGATGCGCTCTACTGAATTCACTTGTTTGCTGCCAAGCAAAACTTTTGTTTCTTTTTCTTCGACGAATGCATTTCTGCTGTTTCGGGGAGCTGAATAAATGGACTCTGTAAATCCTTGTTTGCGTTTCAACAATAGCATTCTGAAATATGGTGACAAATGTGAGCATCCCGCGTGTCCCGGAAAGCTCTTGAACGCTTTGACAGATGTGCTGCATTACGCATTTTTCCGCTTTTTGCTGGCTCTGCGAACGTTCTTTAAAGCATGCTTTTAACATTTAAAAAAGGCACTGAACTACGTGTTGAACTGACTGCTACGTTTGAAAAATGCACTGGTGTCGGTAATAAATCTAAACAAAACGAGCGCATGGATAGCGCGTGCGCAAGGCAGAAATTTTGAGGATGTTTCTTTTTTCTTTTATGAAGAGGAGTTAATGTTGTATTACCGATACCAATTTTTATGTTTTCTGAAATGCGCCGCCCGCTGTCTGACTGACTTTATGTTGAAAGTACACAAGTTCGTGTGTCACCTACATGAGAATGATGTATGTATATACAAGGCTAAGAGAACAGCCATTGCTGGTTTTCTTTTTACATTACCTAAGTGCAGGACTGCGGGCGTTCGGATCGAAAAGGTGATCTCCAGGAACGCTCGCTGTAAACGTACGTAAGTCGGGGAAAAGCCTATTAAGTATTAATGTAAAAATTATGGCTTTTACCAATCATCAGCGCAAGAAAGAGTAAAAGTTGTAGCGAGAAACACAGCAATTAATCTGCTAGATTTTCAGACATACCGCACGATAGCTTACGCCTCGACAAGCGGCAAAGAAACATTTCCCTTTTTCATGTAAATCACGCTTCGGTTACGCCGATTGTAAAGTGATGTCTGCAGAATATCAAACCAAATATGATATGTACCTATATCATGACTTCACATCATGGGTGACCATTTCGTAATTAACGTTGGTATTAATTACCACACGCTATTCGTGAAGGACAAAAGAAAGCACGCAGCGTGCTAGTATTGCAAGAAACGTGCAATGGTATGAGGCATGCTCGGAGGAAAACGACAACAACAAATAATGGACGTGCCTCCTGCACTGAGGTTCAGATCTATTTTAATGTTCTTCTCCTAAATCTTGGATACGAATTGATTTCTTGATCCACTATAGCCCTACGACTATCAGCGACTTGTTGTCTGTCAGCAACGCACGCGAAATGTTAGTTGCACAGGGCGTGGTTGCCACGCGGCTTGGCGAATGCCTTAGCTAACACGGGCAAGATATACAGAAGGCGATTGTGGTGGCGGTATGTTTTTACTAGCACATTAAATCTTTTCAGAGACTAAGAAATGGCCGAGGTTAACAGCTGAAACTTTCGCGCTTATATGACGTAACAACGACAGATGTTGTGTGCACTTTGCAGTGCTTTTCGACCAGGTCTATTGAACGCATCGAGCGTACTACGGCCCAAAGTATGTTGCATTCAAACACTGAACAGGGTGGTACTAGCCGTAAAGTTCATTCAATGGAAAGAATAAAATAGGCTATAGTACAGTACCTCGACGACCATCCGGCCACTAGGAGCGAAATCGGGTTGGTGTACCACGGGATTCTTAACTGCGCTCTGCAGTGCGACACGATGGGCCAGACAAGCCCCGGTGATGAATGTCCCTAATTCGCAGGGGCAGTGCGACAGGCCTTACGGACAGCTCCATTAGTCACTATAGTATTGAATTTTGCATCGTTGTGGCGGCGAGAAGGTTACACAACAAAATGTGTGCTGCACTCCTACTGCGGCGGTTTCGATCTGTGTTGCCACACTGAATTTTCTGAGAAGTCTGAACGGTTGCCTTTACACCTGAACGTAACGTTGAAGTTGCGTCTGCATGTAACGCTATACAACGCCTTAGAAGAAAAGAAGATACAGCTTTTAGTAATATGCGCACTACTAAGAGATAGTGGTAATCTATTCCTAAAACAGTTGTTAAGGCAAAAGCCTTGTATGTTTTTTGCGAACGTCGCCTTGAAAGAAAAGCCGGCGTGAGCGGTAGGAAGCAAACAATCACGACGAAGTGACCATGCAATCTGCCGTTCACTTCGGCCCTGCGGTGTTCGCAGGGTAAAAAAATAGGAAATGCGGCGTTCTTGTCAAGCGTAGCTCGAGGCACGCGAATGGCGCGTTCACCTCGTCTTTACGGGGTTCGCGTGAATAAAATACTGTAGGTGTCCTTAGCAGCGGTGAAGAGACGTAATGGCATTAGCTGAGTTAACTTCCTGTGATGGCAACTCAGTGCGGAATGCACCTTCAAGAACCTCTATGTAAAATTATTGAATTGGTGAACGCACGCAGTCCGCTAGGACCTGGTTGTTGACCGTCGTCCACCTCCATTGTTCGCGAACGGAGCGAGAGCAAGCCAGTACGAGGGCGCCCATATCTTAGTCCTAGGAGATGCGGCCAGGTGACTGCTGACGTGCCTGAACGCGTCGGCGCTGGCGGGCGCCAAATGAGAAGACAGGAGTGGAGGCAGGAGAGGAGGGCGCGATGCGAGCGCCGTCACGAGAGCACAGCGAGAAGAGCACGTTATGTGCTTGACGCGCGCTTGACGTAAGCGCAGTGGAGCGTACGCAGGTGCAGCCGGCGCCAAAGTGGGTATCTGCGAGAGTGGACGGAGTGGCGCACGCTATGCATGGTCACACCGAGTGAGGCCTTCCCTTTCCTCAACTGGGACGAAGGATGGAGTGCAACGCTGTAATCTATACTGTTCTACGTGCACCTACACCCCAAATCCCGTCTTCCTTGCCCGATGATGGTGGTGATGGTGATGATGTTGCCACAGGTGTGGTTATCCTGGCAGACCTGGTCGGCATTTGCTTCGCCTAAGCGAATCTTTCGATGTAGTATGCATCACCATACATCACATAAACCTGCCTCTGGTAGAAAACGTAACAGTAGGCACTTCCTTGCGAATCAACCGCACACCTGCCGCAAACACAATGTCTTCGTAGCATCCGTGGGGAAACCCTCTTTTGTTCATACTGTACATTAGTCTCCCCCTTTCGGAGCAAAAACACTTACACGACCAGATATGGTGATGTATATTTGCAATTTCATTGCATTCACTGCACAGCAGGGTATGAGCGCCCCTTACTCTAAAAAACCATACAGGAGTGTAGGGTGATTGTGTTCTTATTCGGTATAGCAGCGTCGACTCGGCATTGTGTTCTTATTCTGTATAGCAGGGTCGACTAGGCGCGACTAAGTCCTTTTGTGGCACAGGGCTGAAGTCTGTTCAACAGCTGCAGAAAGCGCAGCTGTTACATTTGCTCTTCGTAAACAGATGAATGGACCTGCCCAACAAGCTGTAATTCAACAAACAAGTTTTGTCGCCAGTCGCTAGTATCACTGAAAGACGCTGCCAAAAAGGCACGAAGATAACATTCCAGTGGATACCTTCACGTGTTGGTGTTACGGCAATGAAAGAGCAGATGCCCTAGCCAACGAAGCACTTTCAAGACAACCGACAGTCGGAGCTCCTAGGAATCAGCAACTACCAAAACGGATAATTCGATGCCTGTTTCCTACCTGAATTTTCACGAAGCTATAAATATTCTACGGCCAATGAGACCCTCAATCAATGCTCATTAAGTATTACACGCTACAAGTACACTCGTTCCTAGGCCATCACTTGGGTACTACGTACCCACCAAACGTCACTTTGGTATGCTTACTTAGGCGGACCTATATGCACTTTTCTGCGGTTTCAGCGTCCGAGTGGCCCTTTTAATTGGGCTTTATTTACTATCAACGGTGCTAACAAATCTTTTTTTTTTCGTTCAACGTAATCGTCATTACCCGATATACCCTATATTATCATTAATTAGAACCATCACTACTTTTTTTAAGGTTTTTAAAACGAAGCTGTATACCTGTACCTCGGAACAATTTCGCTTCCGTGGGCTAAACATGAAACGCCAGGCCACTAAATCAACAAGAGATGTTCGCGCTCGCGTGCTCCTCTGCTAGCAGATATGCGCGTTAGTTGCGCTTTTATCTCGGACTTAGTTGCGTTTTTATCTCGGACGCTGAGGAAGGGCATTCGGATAGGTGGACAGACGAGCCGACGAACGCGTAATCTGTAGACTCGTGCACAACTGCAATACCACAGCTAGAGTGTACTAGAACAGGGGAGTGCTCGGAACGGCCGCAGCAACAATGTACATAAACTGAAGCCTAAACAGGGTCAATCCACCTGCGGCGCTGTGATCGGTAGTCTGCAATGTGTCGTCGTTTAGGAGCTGCGCGCGGCTCCTCCAATGTGGGGCAGGGGTAGAATGCCCGCTTCCCACTCAAGAGGCCCGGGTTCGAATCGCAGCAGTAGATGGTGGGTTTTTATTCTTAATGTCACCTTTTATAGCCGTGTTGGTTTTCCTTTGTTTCGTAAAACTAGCTTCTGTTGCTAGGTATTGCCACAAAAAGTAACGTAAAATGTGAAATCTCGTTTCGAGTCTCGTATTCGCGAAAATCTTGGAGGCCATACGTTACGTTTTTGTTCAATCCCGGGCGGTGGCGCTGCAAATGACTGCGCTCACTGTCAAATTCCTTCTATTTTACTTCACATTTTGCGTTACTTTTTCAATCAACACGTAGCAACTGAAGCTAGTTTTAAGAAAAAAAGGAAAACTAATACAGCTATAAAAGGGGACACTAAGAATAAGAATCCACCATCTACAGCTGCGATTCGAACCCGAGCCTTTTGAGTGGGAAGCGGGCATTCTACCCCTGCACCACTTCGGTGGAGCCGCGCGCAACTCTTAAACGACGACACATTGAAACTACCGATGGCAGCGCTGCAAGCGGATTGACCCTGTTTGGGCTTCACTTTTCGAAGCTCGTTCCGGGCACTCCCCTGTTCTAGTACACTCTACCACAGCTAAATTTCAACCTCTGGTTGGTTTAGGGGCCTTTTAACAATTCAAGGCAAATGGCATATCTTTCTTTGCAATCATTTATACGGCATAGAGATCAGTGTTGATTTCATTAACAAAACCACAAAGCAAGCATCAAAAACGCATGCTGGATGATAAGGTGCCTGAACAAGGCGAACACTCTTCCACGCGTTCTTTGTAAAGATTACGTTGTAGCTGTTTTGCACTTCACGAGAGGGCTTCTAATGGCGTCAAATGACCCGTTCTTCTCCCCGCGTGAGTTTACCGCTTTCATATATAAAAGGGAGACCCGTCTAGCAACTCATTCTATTCATTCTAAGACTGCCATGGGTAGACCACGCAAATTAAAGACACGAGAAGAACATCGTGGATACAATGCTCGACGACCGGAACAAATTTGTCTTGCTGAAAATGGTCGCGGACCCAATCACGATCTGCCAAAGCTACCACAAAGCCATTATCACCCCCATTACTCTAAAGTAATAATGAAACATACCCCCTATCAGCACCTCTGGTGTCTGATACAGGTTCGCTGGACATTCGTGTTAGTAGGACGGGATGGCGGCCAATATTTTGAATCAGTGATGTCAACAGGTTTTTCTTTTAAAAATTGCACAGTTTGCACTGCGTCGCGTAAGACGCACAGGCACAGCAGAGCTTGTCGCCACTCGGTTGGTCCTGGCTTGACCAGGCACACGTGCATTCATACGCCTATGCACGAAGCGTTTCCTTGATGACATTGTAAATCACTAGTATTGGCTACGTATCGATGAGGTTTTGGTTGGGTATTGCTTGACAATCACATCGCCAAGTGGCTTAAATAATTCGAATCTTTTTTTTTGTCTCTGCTTATTTCTAGTTGTTTCTTTCTCTCTCTCTCTCTCTCTACTTCTTTGTCGCTGTTTCTATATTTTTTCTATTGCTTTACTGTTTCTATCTCTCTATCACTTCCTATCTCTTTCTTTGTTTCCCTCTCTTGCTCCCTTTTTTTCTCTTCCTGTCTTGATCTCTGTTGTTTACGTATTTTTTGTGTCTGCTGCTTTGTCTTTGTCTCTCTGTCGACTTCTTTCTCTGTTGGTCTCTCTATTCTCTCTTTCTTCCCTTTCTTTCTCTGTTTCTCTTGCTTTCTTTCTCTCTATCTTTGTCTTTTTCTGTACTCCTTCTCTCGCCCATCTGAGTTATTGCATCCCACACCGGACAAATCGGCGCATGTGTTCGAGGAGCGAAGAAGAACATGGAAGAAGATTACGAAAATAGCGCGCGCCGGCATGACGATGATAGTTTCTTGCCTACATCGCAAAACGTACAAACGGCGGCCTTAACAGTCGAGCTCCAACAGAACCACCAAAACTATTTTAATGATTGGTGGTTGTGCACCAGTAGAAATACGATGTATTCCATTCATTAGTCAAGTCTGCAAAAGCATATGACAGCAACATCGAATAGGATACTTTCATAGCCAAATTTTCGTACTCTTCCAAAGTCAAGAAATACAGAAATTCATGAGCTCGCTGCGCATAGAAATTTTTATCTTAAACACACATATTATTTTCAAACACAACACCATGCATTCCACGAAATACAGAAGTACTTGATCTTTCTTGGATACCTAGTACAAAAGTAGGAGCAGCTACACGCAAATTCCAGGCTACCACCCTCGCTTTCAGTGGTTAGGAAGTAGCTCACGGCTATATTTAATGGCCCGTGAACCGTTTTTTCTGCGGCAAGCAAGAAAACCCGCTTCGAAATACCCCGGACAAAACATACTGCGAAGGACTGTGCACTAACCGTCAAACCTCTTCCAGCCATTCGGGCCATTTCATTGTCCATGGCTTCTACACTCTTTCTCTGTTATTCACACACAAACACACACACACACACACACACACACACACACACACACACACACACACACACACACACACACACACACACACACACACACACACACACACACACACACTCATATATATATATATATATATATATATATATATATATATATATATATATATATATATTTATATAAGAGTACTCTGGTTTTTTATTTGATGTTCAATGCTTACTATTGTTTTGGTTAGTCAGCGAGAACAAATTTCTTTCTTTCGTACAGCGCCAACTCCACTTATATGATTTGCTGCCATCTTCCCCGTTTCACTCCACGCTCACCTTGTGACGTGAAACAGTAACCAAACGGTGACAGCTCAGACACACTCGATCATGTGCCTTGCTCTGCAGAAACATATTTTGTAATAACTGCTAGGCACGTAGACTAACGCTTGAGCGCGCTACGGAGTCGGTCTCTAACACCATTTAGCTATTTCACGAAGAACATGTCGCAGGAGCAGAGAAAGCTTGCTCCATTGTGCGGTGATAAACTGGGCCGATGTTGCTTAACTTGACTTTTGCCGTTTTAAGGAAAGAACTACCAGGGCACTTTGGTTATTTGAATCATGGGCCACAATTTTGTTGCCTCTCACTTCGTCGTCGAGAAACTTCATATCATCCGCTAGACAGCCCAATTCCATGCCTAACGCAGGACAATTTCCAATGATATAGGTGAACAGGTATTAAGCCATCTCAGATACTATTGTTCTTTTTTTTTGTAACATCCCTTTTCTATCATCTTTCACTCCCCCTTCCCCTTTCCCCAGCACAGGGTAGCCAGCCGGTCTGAGAACTGGCTAACCTCCCTGTCTTTCCGTTTTTCTTCTTCTTCTTCAGATTGTATGCCGACGACTGTTGTCTTTACCGCGAAATTACTTCCTTGAGTGATAGTGCCCAATTACAAAATGACCTAGACGTGATATTATTGTGGTGCAATAAATGGAATATGAGGCTGAATTTTTCTAAGTGTAACGTTGTCCGGTTTACTAACAAACGTCACATTTTTGATAGCAAGTATTGTCTTGATGGTGAAAACCTGTCGATTCTATCAAATTACAAGTATTTAGGTGTTTTGTATAAGAATGACTTTTCATGGAACGACCACATTAACTATGTAGCAGCTAAGGCTGGCCGTGTTCTCAACTTCCTAAAGCGAAACTTCAAGAAAGCTCCTCCTAAGTTGAAAGAAACTCTTTACTTTTCAAACGTGCGCACTATTTTGGAATACGGATGCTCCGCATGGGACCCAGGTACAAAGACTTGCATTGCTGAATTGGAGCGCATTCAGAAGCGTGCAGCACGGTTTGTTTCTTCCAACTACGACTTTACGATAAGCTCCTCTGATATAAGAGCCGATCTCGGATGGCCGACTTTGCAGGATAGACGGAAATACATGCGCCTAAAGCTCTTTCACAAAATTTTTGTTGGAGCAACAGGCCTAAGGAAGGAAACATATATCCTTGATCCTACCTACAGGTCGGCCCGTCGCGATCATTCTTTAAAGGTCAGAGAATATAGCTCTCGCATTTGCGTATATAAGCATTCGTTTTTTCCAAGAACATGCCATGATTGGAATAATCTACCGGAGGAGGTTGTCTTGTCGCCAATCAGTTCCTTTGACTCTGCCCTTGCTGAATTCTTGTTCAAATGGGTATCGCGCCACCTCTACACGGCATTCAACCCTTTTTAGCCTTTGTTGTTATACTGTGATGTACTGCTCTTGGTTTGCCTTGATATATATGTGTGTGTATGCATGTGTGCGTATATGCATGTATGTATATATATATATATATATATATATATATATATATATATATATATATATATATATATATATATATATATATATATATATATATATATATGTGTGTGTATATATATATATATATGTATTTTTTTTCGAAGGATCTGTTCGGAATGTACATGTGTCATGCCATCTGTATTCTTAAACGTATTGCTGATCTCCTTATATTACCTTTTGAAGTTGTATACCACCTGTAATGTATTCTTTTTTGTTTTCCCCCCTACAATTATGTCCATTTGGGCGCTGTAGGTATCTGAATAAATAAATAAATAAATAAATAAATAAATAAATAAATAAGTGAAAGCCGAGCCTTGCGACACTTTGCTTACCGACACGACTGAAGGGGCTTGGAACGGCGCACGTGGTAATGGCGCGTATCGAGGTCATGGCATACTTGCGTCATTGATAATCCGGGTTACTTAATAAGGCTGTCGCATCCACGCCCGTAAGTACCAGTACAGCTAAGTGAAATATCTCAGAACTCCGAGTTTTTGTACATGGATATCTTTTCATTAGGGAAACGTCTCAAAGTTGAATAATTCGGAAATACTTGTAGTTCGGGGCCGTTAGGAAAGCTTCCGAAGTGTGAGATGTCATCAGCTGATAAGAAATGTGCTAATACAGATAATTAGTAAAGTGGCATCACTTATCGGCCGGGGTTAGGGTGTCGCGAAGTATATGCCTCCTTGATTTTCTTTTATTAGTTTTTTCAGATAGAACGTTTGATAAATTATCAGGAGAGGGTATCTTTGCTTCACGTTCATTGTGTAGAAAATTTGCGCACTTCGATATTTGTCTCGAATTTCTACATCATAAATGGGCGCGTTGAGTCATAAGGCCTTTATCAATCGTTTGAAGAACTCTAAAGTTCAGTAAGGGGTTCAAACCATCTAGGGCACTTGTTCGTGGTGGTTAGAAAGATATTACTTGCGAAAATGACTACGTCTCATCGCGTTATGCATTGGATTCCCCAAAATTACTTTTAGACAGAGAGAGAGAGAAATGAACTTTATTTTTGACAAGGCTCTTTTTACTTCAGCCCTAAGGTGGGTGGCCTCCTCAGTCCAGGTAGCCATGGCTCGCTGCCGCCGCCCGAGCCCTGTTCACCAATCGTAGCTGGCTGTCAGGGTCCTGCGTCACCAGCAGAGCCTCCCACTGGTCTTCTAATTCTTTCTCTACATTCGCTCCTTCCTCTTCGTTTTCGCTTGGGGGTGATGACAGTGGTACGTCCGGATTGTTCGTGCACTCCAGCACCATATGGCGCAGGGTGTTGCGCGTGTCCGGTGGGCAAAACTTGCCGTCCCGCCTGTAGGCCCCTGGATACATTGCATGCATCAATGTTCCGTGCGGGTAAGTTCCGGCCTGGAGTCTTCTCCAGGTCATCGCTTGCTCCCTACTCAGACTCTTGTGTGCCGGCGGGTACCGCTTCCTCTGCTTCCTGTAATGCGCCAACATGTCTGAATACTTCTTCGGTATGCGTTCATTCTCGTTGTGATAGCTGTCGGTACGTGTTCCCTGCGTGACGGAGATGGTTCGGCGTGCATGATCTCGAGCCGCAGCGTGCGCCGCCTGGTTCCCCGCGAGAGACTCGTGTCCCGGTGTCCAGAGGATGGTGGTTTCATCCACCTTCGTGCTTTTTAATACACGGAGTGCTGCCTTTCCGATCCTTCCGTTCATGTACCTTCTGCACGTTTCTTGCGAATCCGTGATCACGGTAACCCGCGTCTTCTTGCATGTAGCGATGGCCATGGCTATGCCCAACTCTTCCGCTGTACTTAAAAATTCTGAAATATTTCTAAGGGGTGCCTGCAGTCAAAGAAAGGTTGATAAAGTGTTCTTTTGATCAAAACAACCTTTTCAAGTCATTAGGCGAACAGTGCCTACAAAACTGATCATTCACTTGTATTATGACTAGTCCATGAATTAAATTGCGCAAGAAAATAGTGTAAAATGCACCGGCGAGTTACTTCTCACGTGAAAGCTTCCCGACAGCTAGACTAAAATTGTTAGTGTAGAATCAATGAGCATGATGATTTTTATCAACAGCCTTCCATTCGTGGTATCACACACAACCACGTTTGTTAAATAGCGTAGGAAAGCCCGTCTGAAGAAAATGGAGGGCCAAACAAGGGCTACAGCGACTGGTGGCCAAACGATGGAACTAGTATAGCAAGAAACTGAACACACAATTTTTGTCTGCAGCTTACCAAGTATGTAAACACACAATTTCCACGAACAATCACTGCCGAGAGGACCCGCGGAACGAATATACACAGGATGAGCGCGAACTGTCACAGTTGTAAGTTATTTCTGTGTGAGCAGCGCGCTCCTTTCGCAAAAGCGGCCGCTGCAGTGAGCGAGGTGACCTTCGTGCTCTCAACGGAAACTTGCAGGCAGAGCGCAAGACGTACAAACCTCCGAGATCACGAGATAAGCGCCGGCACGAGCGACCACGCCCTGCCGAGGCGCGCGCTAATCCGCGTGGGGGACGACTTTTAAAGCGCGCTCTTCGAGCCCTTCGCGCCATCTCGCTAGTGATAACGAAAACACGCTGTACCGCCGATCTCTGACTACCGCCACCGGCAAATGGTGTACATAAATAGCTCGCCGTTAGCATAGCAGAAAACATGCCGTCTGTGGCGGAGTCGTTTCGCGCTGCGCGCTGGCGATCGAGATGTCGTAAGTTCGACTCCCGGTGACGGAACTTTTGCTTATAGTTTTTTTCTTTGCCACATGTTAGTCTTTATATTTTACAACGTCATATCCGTGACGGAAATGCGTCAGTGGAGCCGTGGTGGACACCGGCATAAAACACTTTCTTGTTAAAAAATTACAGCATATCCACGGGTGACTGATGAAGAGCTTAGGCGAAGCTCCTGAAGCAATCATGGTCTCGGGATCCGCTTCTCGTTAAGGCCGTTTCGCAGCGGCGTCCTTGGCGCGCACCGTCACGGGATCCGCATGACTGCCGCCAAGCGAGCGCCCGCCGCTGCGCATCGGCCATGCTCCACCAACGATCCGACACGTACGGCGACGATCCAGGAGAATGAGAGAGGCACTCGCAGGCGCTCGCTCCCCGCGCAGCCCGAGCAGCTGCCAATCGTGTCATATAGTGTCAATTCACACAAGCGCAATATTGCACACAATTCTATTGGACCAACGCCATCTAGGAAATCAGACGAGAAATGGTGATGACGACACAGATTGTGTACAGCGCCATCTAGAATATTGTCCCTGAACTGCAGTTTGTATGTACAGGTCGGTCCACTGTTAAAGGGAACAATTGCGTTCAGGGCATGTCAGGATATCGCTCTCTTGCAACAGTACAGTGGCTTAGATTTACATAAGACTACTGGTGGTTGACAGTTCCGACTCCCTTTGACAGACCAGTACCTTGAACGAACAACGTTTCCACATCCACTTGGAATGAGGGGGCCAGCAAAATGAAGGGGGCTCATTCGAGTGTTCCCTTTAACAGTGGACCGACCTGTACTTCTATGAGACAGCGCCATCTATTGCATTATACGGGAGATACTGCCGTTACGCCAGTTACAACGGAGAGGTGACAAGGTTAGACTAAGAGGAGCTACGCCCCTGAAAAATGGGGGGGGGGGGACCCTTAAGCTTCGCCTTTAAGAGTTGAATGCGATAGCGAAATCCGGCCCCTAGTGCGCACTTCAACCACTAAGTGCGCACTTAATAATGTGTTTGTTACACACACACGCACGCGCACACAGACACACACGCGTGCGCGCTCGACGTGGTCAGGCCAGGAAAGCGGAGGTCAAACGCCAACAACGGCATGAAGATGCCTTCCTTAGAGCCAGGAAAGCTGAAATGAGGCGCCGTCGCCTTGATGTGGATCCCCAACTACGAGCGCGGGAAGCCCATCACAGGCGCCAACGACGCCAAAATGATGCAGAACTTCGAGCTCGAAAAGCGGAGGCCAAGCGTCAGCTTCGCCAAGACAACCTTGACAAGAGAGCGACTACTTGACATGAATGTCCCGCCGGCACTCGTCGATTAGCAAGGGCTCTGCTGCAGCCGCATGGCCTCCGAGATGGCAGGCGCGCGGCGCGTTTGCCATATCGGAGGCCATAATGTTTGCTGTTTGTTTGATATGTTTTCCGCTAGATGGACGTAGTTGCCCATTTTGGAGCTGTTTGTAATTTTCTGTGCGTGTGTGTCTTCAGCATGGTTTTTAGCGGCGATGGCTGCACTATCCTGGCCTTTTTCGAAGCATGGCGTCGCGCAAAAAACGTAGTGTGGTGGCCTAGCCAATGCTTCTACAAATCGCCGAATGGGCCAATTTTCGTCGTAACACCTGCCGAAGGAGACTCCTTCCATTACATGGCATTTATGTAGTGTTTTTTCCCGAAGCAGCTGCAAGTAAGCAGCTGCAAGTAACATCATGGCTTTGTGCAATAAAGAAAAAAAAAGACATCGGGACTTTGTGGTAGGACATCTGCTTACCACGCAAACGGCCCGGGTTCGATCCTCAATGCGACCGAACGTTTTAGAGGCGAAGCATCTTATGGCAGAGTTCAATCCGGTGGTGGTGGTGGTGTGCGGCGTGACCACCCTTACAGCGCATGCGCAAGCCCTCTCCACATGCCTCCTCTGCACACACTTCCTCTCCACTCCCCTTTCTGCCCCTTCACCTCTTCTCTCCCCTACCCCTATCCTGCGCAACGCCGCGATGAGCGCCAGCGCATGCGCGTCCCCTCCCCCTCTCGCCTCCTACGCTCCCCCTCGCGTGCCTGTCGACCGCGTTCCCCGCTCGCCCTCTCAGAATTAACAGCCAGGCTAGAGGGAAGACACGACGCGCGTAGCGTTCCTCTTCGCGTTCCACGACGCGAGGTTGGTAGCATGCCCAACGAAAGCGAACGGAACGCCATCGTGCAAGTGCTCCGGCTTCGCATCGCCTCATGGTCCCCTTTAGCGGGAGATGGTGTAATATTTAGGGGCGAAGCTCCTTAAGGCGGCACCCGTTCGTCCCTCGTAGTCGTAGTCGTAGTCCGTAACCAGTCTTACGCTTTGACCTCCAAGGTGGTGCCGGTGGGAGATTTTTCCTGTGCGTTGTTGAACAATAAAAAATTCGCAGCGGTAGCTAAAAGCCGACTTCTTCTGTCTCTCATTCCCATTAGCAGCCATTCTTTACCTCCAAGGTAGTGCCTGGTGAGATTTCTCCTGTGCGTGATTAATCAATAACAATTTTGTTCAAAACGCTGTTGATTGATGAAATAAACCAACGAAAGACGCCAGATGTTTTGTAAAAGCAAAACGGAAGAACGCCAGATGTTTCTAAAGCAAGAGGAAAAGACGCCAGCTGCTGAACGAAAGACGCCAGATGTTTTCTAAAGCAATGGTTTTCTAAACAATGAAAATTCACAGCGTACATGTAAAATTAAAATGAGCTGCAAGTCGTCATAACTCATCGAACCTTTAGTATAAACGCGCCCTATCTCACGTCGGTGATGATGTACTGGGCAGAATTCACGGAAGATTCACGGTTTACCGATGAACCTCCGCAGCTTCGCCCACTCATCATCATTCACTCCGTGGATATGCTGTGATTTTTTTATTGTTTATTTTATTTGCTTCTTTCTCGATTTTTCGCTTACGGACGATATTTCGCTCAGAAGCGTCGGTAGCGACGCCGACACCGTCGCCGAACTCGGAATTTCTGCAACACGAGCTCTCTAATGCTATCCCGTTATAAACTAAAAAAAAATCAGCCGCGAGAGGAATAACACACCAGCGGCATACCCGGCAGAGACTTCATTTGCTCCTGGACACCGCTTTGCTTTCTCCGAATACCATCCGCGGCAGTTCTACGTTTCTCCACATGACGTGCGACAAATATTATGGCAATATTTATTATATGGGCACTCTCGGCGGATTTTTGACGTCGCCATCGCAGTCGTGTCTCGTATATGCATATCTATGTATGTATGAATAAAAGCCAGAAGTAAAAATAATTCTGAAGAAAAAAATATCACAGCATATCCACGGAGTGAATGATGATGAGTGGGCGAAGCTGCGGCGGTTCATCGGTAAACCGTGAATCTTCCGTGAATTCTGCCCAGTACATCATCACCGACGTGAGATAGGGCGCGTTTATAC
Source organism: Rhipicephalus sanguineus (assembly GCF_013339695.2). Classification (NCBI taxonomy): domain Eukaryota; kingdom Metazoa; phylum Arthropoda; class Arachnida; order Ixodida; family Ixodidae; genus Rhipicephalus; species Rhipicephalus sanguineus. The sequence continues at coordinate 65,310,633 of NC_051177.1, read as the reverse complement.
TAAAGGTTCGATGAGAGTTATGACGGCTTGCAGCTCACTTTAATTTTACATGTACGCTGTGAATTTTCATTGTTTAGAAAACTATTGCTTTAGAAAACATCTGGCGTCTTTCGTTAAGCAGCTGGCGTCTTTGCGTTTTGCTTTAGAAACATCTGGCGTTCTTTCGTTTTGCTTTTAGAAAACATCTGGCGTCTTTCGTTGGTTTATTTCATCAATCAACGGCGTTTTGAACAAGATTTTTATTGTTTAATCACGCACAGGAGAAATCTCACCAGGCACTACCTTGAAGGTAAACAATGGCTGCTAATGGGAATGAGAGACAGAAGAAGTCGGCTTTTAGCTAACACTTACACTTAACTTCTACTAACGTTTCCTACTGGAACATGCCAATGTCTGCTAATGGGGAATGAGAGACAGAAGAATTCGGCTTTTAGTTAACGCGCACGCTGCGAATTTTTTATTGTTCAACAACGCACAGGAAAAATCTCCCACCGGCACCACCTTGGAGGTCAAGATCTGGTACGAGCGTTACGACTGGTTACGCACTACGACTACGAGGGACGAACCGGTGCCGCTTTAAGGAGCTTCGCCCCTAAAAATTCCGAAGAACTCGACCGGGTACTCGAACCTGCGACCCCTCGCTCCGCAGCGCGTTGCTTTAGCCAATTACGCCATGCCTCTTTTTTTTCTTTACTACGCATAGTATTCAATTTCATGTCACAAACATATGCATTCAACACAAAATACAAACAACTCACATAACAATGATGGTGCTATTCGGAAAGGTCAACCTGTCGAAGATTTAAAACCGCTTCAATGAAACCAGGCCATCTAACACTGATATCCATTTCTGTGGTTCTTCCTGAACCTCGATAGGTTTCTCCTAAATATATTGCATATTCGATGAAATACTCTCTAGCGGAACGAGCTTCTAGATCATCATTTTGCACCGCCATTCTCGTTTTCCATATGTTGTGCATGCATACCAGTATAACCATGTCATAGGGGAAACCTGTTGTATCTGTGGGAACGAATCGAACACCATAGGGAGTAACCGGTAATTCTTTCTTTAAAGTGCGTTGAAGAATGTCCCATAAAAATACGGCGTCCCAAAAATCCAAAGATATGTGTTCTATCGTTTCTAGTTTGATGCATATTATATAATTTGTGCTCGAGGGAATGAAGAGTCTTTCTTGCTCTAGCCAAGGCTTGACAGTAAGTATGCTGCTACGTATAGTTGACAGAAAAATGACCGTGTGGGGTTCAACTTGGGAACGGACAAGACGTACAAATATCTTTCGATCGGTCAAACGTAGTGGTGTAGGCTATGTCACTTATTCCTAAAGCAAATCGTGAGCAGGTCTAGAGATCAAAGCAACAATGTTTTGAGAGCAATCATACAAACAAGATTGCGCGACCCGGTTTTATAGTATCAACTAAGGCCATAACTAGACCAAGTTTGCGCGAGACTTTACCAGAGTTTACACTATCAACTAATGCTATAACTAGAGCAAGTGTTCGTGGTTTTCTTGTGAAGTTGTGTCTTCTTTCGACATCTTTAATGCACGGTTCTCATTGGAATGTGTGAGTGGAGTTACACGCGAAAAAGTAAGGAAACTTACCTGTGCCCGTGTATCGCGCAGTCTATGAAATCGGATCCGAAGGGAATGTTCTCAAGAGGGTCAATTACGTCATGCCTCATTCGTTCTCCAGGGTTCTAACGGTAGAATACAAATGCACGTGGCGTTTGGTGAAACACCCAGGACACTACACGTGGCGAAATTCAAATTATGTGAGTCGCGGGCCATGTTTAATCGTTCACCGCACTGTGTTTGCGTCGTATCGCTGGCGACCCACACTAGTTTTGCATTTTGGGGTTTTGGCGCCACGCCACTCGTGGCCAGTCGGGCAGGGAACAAGAAAAGCGCCCTGTTGCTCGTAGTGGCGCAAGCTAGGGAGAACTCTTTGGCTCTTGTAGCATTATGTTATAGGTGGAAACAAACGAGACGGCTGAACCAGAATCACAGTATATATGTTACATCATTACCAGAATACTGAGGCTAAAATTACAGCGCAAACGCGCAAGACACCCACGAAGAAAAGTAACGTACGACACAAGCGCTGACTAACTGCTTTATTCTTTCATATGCCAAAGCATATATAAGCCCAAGGCAACCTTACTGCACATGCGCACACAACAATAGCTCTAAAACCAAAACGTGTGAGAAGGATGATAGTGCATTAGATATGCCAAGACATGAAACCATATTCAGATGGGTGCAGGGACAAAGAAGCCAAGAAGTAAGAAGGATAAAGAAGTGTCTTTGCGCTGTAATTTTAGCCTCAGGAATATGTACCAACTAGACCCAAATGAAGTTTTATTTTAGTGACCTGAATCGACGCCTGCAGGGACCGCGAGCCGTGGTTTCACGTGCCACTGCCAAGCGTCGTCCTTATTTTCTTCTCTTAAAGTCGCGCGCTCTCCTGTTATGTTTTTCACCCAAAAGAAATGCGCTGCTGGGTCTTGGGACAATGCGAATGCATTGTCCCAAGACCCAGCAGCGCATTCTTTGGGTGAAATTTGTTGCGTGTTCAATTCTAAAGCTCTCTAGAGTTTCGCCGGAGTTGGGATGAGCGCCTCCGACTTGTACTTTGACATACAAGTAATAATATTAATAATAATATCTGGGGTTTAACGTCCCAAAACGATATGATTAGGAGGGACGCCGTACTGGAGGACTGCGGAAATTTCGACCAACTGGGGTTCTTTAACGTGCACCTAAATCTAAGTACACGGGCCGCAAATATTTGCGCCTCCATTGAAAATGCAGCCGCCGCGGCCGGGATTCGATGCCGCGACCTCCGGGTCAGCAGTCCAGTGCCATAACCACTAGACTACCGTGGCGCGGTCGACCGTGCTCGCGCGATTATCTCTTTAGGGGGAGTTTTGTACGTCTTGTGCTTTCATGACAAAGTTGGCGTTCAAGCTATAGACCACTCGAAGGGCACTTTGCTCGCAGTAGCGTCCACCTTTGCGAAAGGATTGAGCTGCTAGCTATACGAAAGCCAAAGTATGGGCTAGTTGAAGTACCAACTGTGAGAGTTCGCGCTCGTCCTATGTATACCTGTGCATTCTTTTCGTGCCTCCTTCTTTGTGTTTGAGCTGCGCGCTGAAAGTGTCGAGCTGTGACAATTGTTAGTTCGCACTCGCATTGTGTGCTTTCTCTTCCTGCGTCCTTTGTGCTTGACCAGCGCGCAGCAAGTTTCTAGCTGCTTGCCGTTCTTCCTGTGACAGTCCAATTTCTTTCTATCGCATTCATTGATTCGCCCTTGAGGTGATATGGTGACTTTTTGATGATCTTGTCAGATATGATGATCTTGTCAGATTAATGATCTTGTCAGGTGCCACAGCTCTTTTGTTTTCTATCCGTTGTGCCATGTAGAATTTGCCCTGTGGAATGGGGCAGTAGCTCCCCACGGATTCTGTATGCATACACATTGGTCGACGGTGATCGCGTCAAGTATTTGACACTTGGTGCAGGCTTTCAGAGCAGTGACGCCGAAAGCCAGCGCCAGCCGCCTGTTTCGTCTGCTAGGCTCTCCCCACAAAGATCACCACGTAAAAGGGCTACCACATGCACGGAAAACTGCGCCAACAAGTCTAAAAGCAACCCAGCAAACAACAATATGCTATGCGCGAGAAGCCATCACAAATAATCGACCTGCAGCTTATCGACAAAACATGAAACATTTTTCTTTTCCACTGCTTAAAGGGGAACTCCGGTGCATTTTCGGCCATATTGTGATAATGCCGTTTTCAAATAGTATTAACAGTCTCGTAACAGCTAGGGTGGTTCATTTTGCTGAGAGACCCGTCAATAATGTTAAATAAGCAATAAACAATGTGTCAAAACCGAAACCGAAATAGGGAGCTCCTTCAGCTCGGTGGATTAGGTAGGCGATGACGTCACGAAGTGATTACCGCGCGGAAAGCAACACACCTGCCTCCACCCATTGTTTTTTTACCACATGCAACTAACAAAAAGCAACAACTGTGCTAGCGTCGTCGTCGCCTCGAAGAAGAAAGTGCGCGCAGCATCCGTCTGCTAGGTGAGGCGGGGGTAGAAACGATGTGTCACGTACACAGGGTGGCCCGCATTTAAACGCGGGATTCCAGAATTGGCTATGAAATTTTAAAATTTGTTTTCTAAAAAACTAAATGACTTAGGGTTGTATAATTTTGCACATATTATCAGGGTATCGATCAGAACATATGCTGAAAGTTTAATTGAAATCGGTGAAGGTTGAAAAATCCCCGGAGTTCCCCTTTAATACAATTTGGAGAGTATCTGTGCACACCCTTGCCATCTCCGATAAGCCAGGGAGCTGGTGATCGATTTATTAATGGAACAGGCTATGTGGCTAGTCTCTGGGGTTTTAAGTTCGAAGACCACGATACGCGTACAGCGGGCTCTTGAATAATATTGATCACCCGATGTTCTTTAACGCGCAGCTAAAGCTAAGTGCCCAGGAATTTCAGTGTTTCGCCCCTTTCGGAATGTCCATCACGCTGGGATCGAGCCCGCATCCTCTGGTATAACAGTCCGCGTTAGACGCTAAGCCGCCATTGCATGTTTCCAGGAGCTGTGTAGAGGCTGTGGGAAGAACCTATTAGAAGAAACTGCGCTATGACATAAATTATTCTTGGATACGGTGCACTAATAATTCTTATCGTTTCCTGCTTAAGATCTACAAATTAAAAAAATGACAGAACAATACCGCTTAGATATTATTTTTGGCATCACCATTCAGGCTGCTACTGCTCTGCGACACAAAGTGAAAGAAAAGAATTGAGCAAGCCAAGCGGACAAATTGATAAAGCCTCGGCTGCTGTCGCCTAATGGGCTTGGTCATTACGGCTGAAGGTAGGTACGCTCTTTCATCTTTTTTTTCTTAAAAGCCCATTACATAACCGGTAGACGTTTTATATTAATAACAGAGCTCGAATTACGGGGTAGGGCAGCTACATTTATAGCTCCCGCCGTTTCTACTATACGCCTGTTGCCAAGCAACGGGAGAAATGAGAAATTTCTTCTTTTTCGTTGTTCACCGTTGACATCAACGTTGCCCAACATGCCGTTCAGTATTTCTTGCTTACCGTGTTGTGTTCACATGGAGAGCAATATCTTTGGTTCTGTGGAGTTACTGCGCGCTCGAGTAAATGAACCGTAAAAAATGTTTAAAACACCCATAGTCCGAACATTAAGAAAATATGATTTCGTAATTGTACTTGGTATTTCTAAATCCCTAATTCTGCAGTACATTAAGGAGAACGTGTGCGCTTGAAGACTATGCACTAAAGCTGTTGGCCATTATTGAGGAAGCTATTTTATGAGCTTGTGCACGGCGCGCCTGTTTAATTATGTGCGCCAAAATACCTGCAACCTGAGTAGAGTTGAAGGGAAACTGTAGCTGTGGTCATCAGTTCCTCGTGCGTTGAAGAAGCCCCATCGAATGGTTTAAGATGTCGCGCTAATGTGCTACAGACGAATGCTCTGACAGTCTTTATCTCGTAACAACTCTAGTCGGTTCCTTTCCGTTTCTCTTGGTCTAATCAGCTGCAACACAACATCCAGTTTTTACATCTCCACCTATACATAATGCGGCTACTCTTACAGAGAGCGACATTTCTGCCTGGCAGTTGATAAAAAGAGAAGTTAATAATTTTTTATCTTTCTTTTGTCGGAAGAACATGACCAAGTACGCTCGTGTACATACATTACCATTTATTCTCGCTCAAACAAACATCCTGCCAAGGCATGCTAATTCGTGGCACGACATGCAGGTGCTCATGTGCGGCCGATAAGGTAGTAGAAAATCAAGAAAAGAGTAATGCAACGGGGAGGAATAGTGAGGCGCTTCTCATCTGGAAGTCAATAGGAAACACACTTAAGCCGCTATCGCCATAACGACCATGCCATTACCCGCCTACACACCAAATACTGTATCCTATTAGGGCTTATACTGTCAGATTGTTTGGCGGTGGCTTCGATTATGGTCCTTTTCTCTATTATATCTGGGAGCGTCTCTTTGGGTTTAGCCCAGCTGTACTGCAGCTTTGGAAAATTCTGGGAACTGTGTAAGCATGGCGCAAATTTGGACAGCCCGCAAGCTCCATGATGAATATGTTTTAATGAACACAAATATGGCTTTAAAAGACGTTCGCAGTAACCGAACATTGCTTCTCTTCCTTTCAGCACTTTTTGTTTTTTCTTCTTGTTTATTCACAAGTAGCGTTCTGCACTGCACTGTTCCTACTGGCTTGCTGGGGAGAGATTAAGGTTTTGAACTCCTTGGCTACTCCATTTCTACAGGTCCTGCAGAGCAAAAGAAAAAGGTAACTCAAAAACTAAAAATTAACAAGTAAAAAGAAAACATATAGCAAACTGAAACAAATAAATACATTTACAAGAACAAACCAAGAAAAAAACGCCAGGCCTGCACTGAACAAGCACAGTCACCGCGAAAGCTAGAGTAGAGGCTTTTCTAGAGCTAGTCATAGGCTCTCTTGGGGCAACAGCTACAAATACAGCTGCAGGGTATCCACTACGCCTTAAATCATACATCATAAATTTGCGAAGTAGGAAACTACTCACTATTGCATTGCTCATCATTCTGCGGAGAAGCGAGGTGCATGCTACACATCTGTAGGTATTTTGCATACATTGTTGATTCTGTGGTTAATGACGATGAAGAATAACGGCTGAGCCTTTTGCAATGGGTGGGACGCTTTAAACCACCTACTCTTTTGGAAGTTAACGTTGTGGGACGCACGGTTATTAATTTACACTTCTATCGTGCTATATTGCATCCGTTAACGCGATTACCTGTCACACTTATCTAGTCGTTGTGCTGCTCGACTGCTGACGTGAAGGTCGCGGGAACTAATTCCTACTGCGGTGGCCGCATTTTTGGTGGAGGCAAATATGTTTGAGGCCCGTGTACTTAAATTTAACTTCACGTTAAAGAAAGCCAGGTGGTCGACATTTCCGGAGCCCTCCTCTACGGCGTCCCTAGTAATCTTATTGTGGTTTGGGACGTAGAACTGCAGCAATTATTAGTCAAAACACGATTTCTTGTCCGACATGACACCTCGTGTACAGGGTCTTTCTGCGAAACACATTTAAGCACTGGCGTTGCTCCGCGGTAGAATGCTCGACGGCCACGCAGAGGGTCGGGGTTCGTATCCCGCTCGATCTTGGACATATATATATATATTTTTAAGTGTGCGTGGTTGCGGTTACAGAAATCGGCAGCGGCGGCGGAGAACTACGCCACCAAAATCGGCTGCTTTTCTGACATCATAACAGCTTTCGCTGTATCAATAAACATTCAGGTGTCACTTAGTACGAGGAGTCACGTTAAGACATGTAATATGGCATTGCAGAACCTCAGAATCATCTTATGCGTCACACCATGTGGAGTGTGCAGCGAGTGAGTGGTTTAAAGGCTCACTTATTAAAAGAACTCAGGCATAGTTAGTCGTTATCATCAGGAACAACGTCAGCAAATTCTGGAGCTGCGTAGATGCACGCGTTGCTTGACATATGTGCAATGAGTACTTCGCAAATTCGCAAAGTAATTAATTATGGCGTAGTGGGCAGGATAGTTTAAAAAAGCCAATGTTACGTGCACAGAGGCTCATTTCTTCGTGACATGGTTGATGTGCCCACCGCGAAGCGGAACCAGACTAGCGAATGAGAATGCGACTTGAACGGCTCTGGATGAAGCTATCGCGTTCTACTCTTGAAGCCGAAGCCCAACCATCCTCCAAGTTTCGCTCAACAAGTTTAAGGAAGCAGACTGGTCAACTTGTCGGTACTGCATTTCTTGTTGTTTACAGCGAAGGAATGACGCCGGACTACGTAAGACAGGATAACACTACATCGCCGGGTTGTCGTGTTTTTTCCGCCATCCTGCGTCGCATCTTTGCGCCAAACCTCAATTTCTACATGCAATAAGTGCCACTTTGTAGCTGCATTGCATGTTGCATGGCATTCCGGCAACACTGTTTATTATCGACGATTCTTTATCACTTCATGTCTCCACCTTCGTCTGAATTTCGGTCTAGTTTGGTTTTATACCATATTATTGTCCCTCCATCAGCGCCAATATTATTCAGCAGTTAACAAAGCGAAAAATTCTAGCCTGTTCCATGCCGTGAATACTGTCCGACAGCGAAGCTATCACCGCTTTCGTCAGGCATTCGATTACGCTCCTGTGTTTTGACAAACTTTTGGCGAAGCATTTCTTTGTTGTTTCTTCGTTCTTCAGGGCGGTAGTTTCTTAGCCCGTTGCCAGCCAGTTGGCGCGCGTGACAGTACAAGTTGTAGCGGGCGCGGGCCAAGAAACCAGCTTTAACGTATCGGCCTACCACTGCAACGCAGACGGTGAGTCGCGGCCGCAGCTGATTTCGTTCGCTCAAACCACGGCTGAGGGCAGCATTCTCGCGGCGCGCGCGGGCGCTAGTCACGTGGTTCTTTTTGTATTTCGCGGGTTTTCTTTGCAGCTTGGAAAAAATGGTATACGTGAGACTTTCTTTATCGCAAATAATGCAATGGGGGTTTGTGAAGATGCTCTCAAACTTTGCAAGCAGCATTTCTTGCCTAAAGTCAATATTTAGCAATTTAGCTAAATCGTCCTAATTAACAAATTAGTTAATTACAAAACAAAAAATTGTCTGTAGTGCGCAAGGTGGCTGTCAGCAATTTGCAACTGATTTCACTCGCCTGCCTCTAATATTGTGTATTTTAACTCTTGGCTAAAGATAGCTGGGACACCCTACATATATATATATATATATATATATATATATATATATATATATATATATATATACAGTGTGTCCCAGATATATATATATATATATATATATATATATATATATATATATATATATATATATATATATATATAATGTCCGGGACATGACGGCATCGACAGACGGCGACGGCAAAAATCAGCCGAGAGTGTCCGTATAATTGCTATTGCAATAAAATTACCGCAAAAGCAGTCCGTACAGATGGCGAACAAGCGAAGCTGAAACGTGCTACCTTTGGGTTTATCACTGCGTAAATGATGACAGTTCGTATAAATCTCCCCGCATTATTTTTTATCTTCGTGAGCTGGCTGCCCCGCGGAGAAACTGCTGCGCATGCTCAGCTGCGACAGAGAGCACCGAAGTCAGTACTGGCGCAGCCCATCCGGTGCCTCTTTAGATCGCAGTTCTTATGCTCCCGTTCCTGCGTTTAACGGCGTCGCCGTTGGAGCTAGCCGTGTCGGCGTAACCGATAGAGCTATCGAGTACGAAAGAGAGCGAACGCAGGGTCTGTCGATGTCGCGAGTCACTGGCTTCTAACCTCGCTTTCTTGGTCCGTGACGCGCGCTGGCCCCTCGGCCGGAGCTCGTGCGCATTTACGGCTGGCCCGTTCACTGCGGCTGGCTTCGCTTGTCGTATCGGGGCTGTCGGCGTTTTGCTTGGTTCCCGACGCCTGCAACGCACAGGGTGGTGTGGGTAGCACCCGGGCGCTGGCAGTTTCTGTGGCAATATGTTACGAATGTTGCATTGCTACAACCGCGGATAGCCAAAACTTCAACGTAGTTGGCGTTGCCCCAACACGAAGCGGCGCTCAGAATTCGCATTAGGGCGTATCTTAATCGTCGGTGAATTTTCTTTCTATCTTTTATTACGGTTGTTGTACTCGCTACGACTGTTCTTGCACTAGCTCCCTCCGATGCGCAGTTCCCACTTATCCACATCTGTGGATGCGAGAGTGTAGCTAAGTCACCTATAATCCAAGTCATCCCAGTCTCCGCAATTCTACCGCCTCTGCAAAGGTGGGTTGCGACGGAAGAGTTCCTGCTCACTCACAGACTTCCCGACAAACACATTGTTCTACCTTGTAGACACATAGTACAGCTTCACTGTTAAAATGAATACGGCGACCATTGAACTAACCGATTCAAACAACAAGATTTTCGTTGCCTTATCGGTCGTGGTTAGCTCGGGGTCTTTTTATTTGACATTGTTGATGATTTATGTGTGATTATTGGTACGGTACTTATTAATAACGGTGACTACCAGTAATGGTAATAACGGTGTACGTGTAGTGATATAAACCAGTGTTTACTGTTGACGTGTAATTACTGTATTGCATTAATTACGTTGCTGTAAGCGGCCGTTTGCTTCGCGTCAGACGGCGGCAGCGGGGAAAATAGATCTCGGAGCGATTGTGTCCGCGGGAGAAAAACTTTGACGCTCCGCGGAAGAAAGAGAGAAAAGCGGCGTCGAGTGAGCGGAGAGTGCCGCGCTGCCAGTGTGTTCGTACCTTTACTCGAAAGTGAACCGCGTCTTGACAGAAGTACTTGATCGTTCATTGTTACTTGATATATGAAAGCTTTCACAATGCCTATTGGAGTTTGGCAGTTATAGCACCGTTTTACGAGGATGCACCCACGTTGACGCCTATTGGCACATCTCCATGTCGGCGACTAGCCTCCATGGTCACGACTGTACCTTTGTGGTAGCTGAAGTAGTAACATACTCCTGGACACATATGGTAAATCCGGCCAACAGATGACATCAACAAGCACATAATAAAGTATGTGTAATTAAATTAATAAATAAACACTGCTAACCGATTCGAACTTATTCAAAAAGTCGTCATTTGAGCAGAGCAAGGCCAAGGTTTGCGCTCGCTAGTAATATCAATCAATCAATCAATCAATCAACCAATCAATCAATCAATCAATCAATCAATCAATCAATCAATCAATCAATCAATCAATCAAAGAACTTTAATTGCACCAAAAAGAAAAACATTTATAGTGAAAAAGTTTGCAGTGACTTAGCTCGGCTATGCCAGGATATACGAAGCGTTAGCAAAGGTTCGGCTGATTATTCTTAGCTTTCCCGATTGTCTAGGATTACTAGCTTTCTTCTGTTCATTCTTCGTACGCTGAACCGCTAATTGCCAGGCAACTACTTCGGGATCCGATGGGATAAGCTTCTCCGCTCTTCTGCGCCGTCGAGCAACATTTGCGCTCTCCTTCTTCATGGCGTTACCCACCTGCAAACGCGAGTCAGAGGCGCTATCAAGCGGCCCCAGCGCAGTGTCAGACGGCAACTGGACAGCAAAGGCGAATAGCTGCACGCGCGCCGGCGCCGGCGCCTCTCGACTGCGGCGAGCCGCGCGCGGCGGTGTCGGAGTCTGCGCGTGCGCCGGCGCCAGCGTGTCTGCCGCGCCTACGACGCCACTCCTCCCGAACGCGCAGACCAGCAGCGGCGAGCCGCGCGCAGCGGTGTCGGAGAGCGCGTGAGATGCCAGCTCCGGCGAATCAGCTGTGTGGCACCACTGATCCTCGCGCTTGCGCAGCACGGCTCATGACGCTCCATGCGAAATCGGCTCCGGCTAGGCAAGTGTAGCTAACGGTACAAAAAGGTGGCGGGGAAAAAAAACTGTCCAATGACAGCTTGACAGAGCCCCAGCCACCCATCTGCGGTGAAACGACAGGATACAGCACTTGATCTCGGAACGAAATGAAGTGAAAAAAAAATGCATATTAATAGTTGCTCAACAGTTACGCATTGGTACCGTAGTGCATTCACTACGGACGCAGGTGCACTAGTTTTACAAGGTCACATATAGCCAATTATGCTGATTAAGCACTTGGTAAAAAATAAACAACGAGAAAAGAAAAACAAAGAGAAAAAAGTGGGAAAGAAAGCCAGAGAGGTCAAGAAAAGAAAAAAAATGCGAGGAAAAATACTAAGCACTTCAAGTACGTTAAACGGTACAATGCGCAGTTATGTACAGACATGCCTCCGCATATGACACACACACACACACACACACATATATATATATATATATATATATATATATATATATATATATATATATATATATATATATATATATTTACAGCATTTTAATAATGAACGAAAAAGGAAAACACTATTCATTTGCGAAACGCGTGTATACTGCAATATTAGAAAAGGTAAGTTTGAATTGTTACGTGAACAGACCTCTAATTTCTTTTTTTGTGTGTGTTTTATGCGTGGAATAAAACATCTCTTCCTTGCGTTTCGAAATATTTTAATAGTGTTGGGACGATGTGTCGGATGCGTTGCGTTCCATAGTGTGTGCGTGAGAATGGAATGTGTCAAGGCGGTTGATATCGGACATGATAGGATATTACGTTTTGTTAAAGGTTCGCGAGTTTAAGAAATGTGTCCGATTGCTCGAGTGCTGCCTTTTTGTAGCGGCACAGCAATTTGTAAGTATACAGATCTGATGTTTTCACGATTTGATGCTGTTTGAAAACAGGGGCGATATGTTCTAGAAAGGGAGCATTTGAAATAAGTGCGTAGCTCGAGCAGCAACTGCGAACTTTGGTTGTAAGGGCGCTGTCGCGCACGCTATCTCAAAAGATATCAGTAGACGGCTCGCGTACGTGCTGTGATGCCCCTGCTTACTTCGCGTTGAGTAAAAAGCCAGCACAAACACCGCTTCGCTCCCTGTAGTGGCCGTATTCGCTAAACGAGCGTTTTGTACCGCTTTGGAAGGCCGCATCCAAAAAAGTTACATGCTAGCCTTACTTCGTATATTCCAATTAGTTGCTATTACATTGATTACCTTGCCCTTGTGGTGAAACGGTTATTTGTTGAAACCGCCCGCCATGAACTCCGAGTATTCGAATAATCGCCGAAAATCTCTAATCGGTAGGAATTTATCGTACGAATTAATGGCTATGGCAACAAACCATTACTGTTTATCAATACAAACTATTGACCAGCGACCCTAAATAAAACGCTGTGTTAAGGACAAGGCGACAATGTGAAGTATGATGAGAAATGTTACAGCAGTGGCTGCATGAGTTTTCTGACTGCATGAAGCAAACACACCCATACGAAAACGTTTCACAAAACTACAAAGGTTCGGCATGCCTGAAGACGATGACCTTAGCAACTGACATTCTTCTCAAAAGAGACCACGATATCTGTAAGGAACTCATTTGCACGTTTTCGCCGTTGCTTGGCCGTTGTCGGGAGGTCTATTGAGCTTGCGCTGAGCCATTGTGCAAGCAGTATATCAATACGACTCATAGCACCCTTCTTCGCACTAAATTATATTATTAGTGTTTGAAGTAGGGGCCACCGTGACTTCACAATAGCGATAACAAGCAGCTGTTTCCCTGCGCAAGGAAGAGCGATATCTCATTGATGTTCATACTTGGGTTTATCACTGCGCGAAAGGTTCTTCAGGCAACGCAGACTGGCATTTACAGATGAGTGCGAAACTCCATATCACCGTGGTCGGGTTTCCAGGAGTGTTAAGTTTGGAACAAAGTGAGTGGAGTAGAGTGGAATTTTGCAGTATTAGGCCGTGCTTAAAATTCCTCGCCAGCCGCGCGTATGGGATTACAGCGTACGTGACCGCTCTCGCGGAGTTCGTTAATCGAATGGCTAAGTTTTCCATCCTGTCGTTCCGGCTTCTTGAATTGGGAGCTGTAGTGTACAAATATCGTAGCCGCATACATGAACGGGTGGCCGTCAGAAATGACTATATGCAGGCTTCGTGCGCGTACCGGTGAGGGTTCAACGCTGGCTCGGTCAGTACAATTCAGTTCACTTGAGTAACATGCGCGGAAGCCGCATTCACCGTTTCGGCCGTGGTCTATATGAAGCAAACGACTGGCCTAACAGTGAGTAATTTTAATCATTGTCATGAATAGTCATGCAATCTGACATTGGCACTTTATAAAACGTGTTTTCTCGCATACCTGCCAAGTAGCGACAGTAAGCTAAAGACATCGTAGACAGTCTACTCATACGTCAAAGGAGCACTGTGAAGAATATTACGCTGTAATCTTCATGTGAAGCTCACTTTTATTCCCCGAGCTATCGTACAAATATTTTACATAAAACATAGCAGTTCCTTCACACTGAGAAAGCGAGAAATTTTGTAATAGACAGGTATAACAAGACACACACCGAAAAATGTTTGCATTCTTTTGGGAATGCTTTTGTGCCTCAACAATAATCGTTATTGGGCTTGCTTGCGTTGCGTTTCTTGAAAACTCGCGGCTCGCCACTTTCCTGTGCAGCATCCAATGTCACATTGCACTCCAAGGGTGGATAGCGCGCTTGCTGTTTATGACACCGAAGTAGCGTGAGCACCGCGTTAAAGCAAGCAAGCGCAGCACCGTAAAGGATGACTAATACTGTGAGACAACAATGCTCATCGACGAATGCAACAGTTCTTAGCTTGCAGTAAGTGTAAGTCTTTGAAAGTATTTAGTTTTGTGCTGGTCGCATGAAACGAGAAAAGAAGTAAGCATAACTTGCAGGTAGATGTTTCGCGTATTGTAGATGGCTGAGGTTATACTTATTGTACTGATTGTTTTGCGCAGTGCGAAGCCAAAATGTGGTTTATAAGAACGCGTGCACTAGATTTACGTCCGAGACATCTGTCTACAGGCTGTGTTTAAAGAGAGCAATGCATTTTTGCCCGCACTTTGAAGTATTAAAGTTTCTTGGTTTTTATTCTGGCCACCAGATCATGTGGGCAGCTTGAATAAGTATCTTCATATATTCCGTGTCAAATAAGGTTAGGATACATTGAGAGAGATGGTAGAATTAGTATATCTTTTGCAGAGAACTCTCACCCTTAGCTGTGAATAAGAAAATAACGGCAGCTAGTGCATCAGCTGTTTTAACGCGGTAGCGCTAAAGAGCTCATTTCGTAGAAATTCCGGCGTCGGCGTCGGTGTAGGCGTCATGAGTTGGAAGCGAAAAATCATCTTGCCCGTGACCGAAAAATCAAGAAAGATGCAAATAAAATGAATAATAAAATACTTCGGCTCGAGTGAGAATAGAACCCAGGCAGTCTGCGTAGCAAGCAGGTGTTCTACTATAGAGCCACGGCCACGGCATTGCTTAAAACTTCTTCGAAAAAAAAAAACACACTATATGAATGTCATGTAGTGGACGGGCGTCTCCTTAACGGACGTATTGCGTGCCAGAAGCGCAGAATCACGCCAGGCGTCAAAACATATGAATTGCGCAAATAGTGGATGTTTTAAAAGCCCACCGATTACAAAGCCTCTTGCTTTACGGACGCATAGTGGGCCTTTCGCTGATTCGGAAAAGGAAGAATTATGGCTTAGTGGGCACTTAACAACTGTACTTGCAGTAGGCATTCTAGCATACTTTGAAACGGCCAATGTTACGCGCGCATTCGTTCATTTCCTTACGGCAAAGTTGAGGCATGCACTGAGAGCCGAAGCCAGGCTAGTAATCGAGAATGCGATGCGCACGGGGCCCGATTACGCTATCGGGTCCTACTCTTGAAGGCGAAGCTCAAGTGTCCCCTAAGTTTTTCTGTTTTAATCATCAGCATGACAATCATTATTACTATCATCATCATCATACTATGCCCACTGCAGAACGAAGGCATCTCGCAATGATTTCCAACCCACTCAGCCATGCGCGAGGTGATCCCATTTGATACAATTGAATTACATAGTTTCGTAACTCCACGTGAAGTTCGGTCATCCCCGTCCGCGCTTCCAGTCTCGTGCTGTAGTCGTCTTATTGTAGCACAGATGGGACAAGGTAGAATAATGAAAATAATATCTGGGGTTTAACTTCCCAAAACCACGATATGATTATGAGAGACGCCATAGTGGAGGGCTCCGGAAATTTCGACAACCTGTGGTTGTTCAACGTGCACGTAAATCTATCTACATGGGCTTCAAACAATTTCGCTTCCACCGAAAATGTTTGACCACTAGACTACCGCGGCAGGGGACAAAGTAGGCTACATAAGAAATGTCAACAATAAGAAATGTCAACATGGAAGATGCTGCAGGCCATTTAAGAGAGGACTCTTCTACAAAGTGGGTACAGACATCCCTTTATTCAAAGACCAAAGTGTATGCGCTATGGCAAAACGAGAACACTCCGCAAGGAAGTTGCATGGACGATGATATTACCAGCGGAGTGAAAAACACAGAATTAAAGGATATGAGTGTTTTGGGTGCATTTGGTTAGGCTCGTTAACTCGTTACTTTTTCCGAAGGTCTTGTTTACGTACGCGTCTTGTGTTAGTATTTATCTTCTTATTTCAATTTAAATTTTCAACCCTATCCACAGGCGTAGTACGAAATAATGTAAAAATTACACGAATAAGTTTCACTCGGCTGTAATGGCGGCACTCGGATATATCCAATCAGTGAGCACTGAAATGTGTAGTCTACTTAGTGAACTCGTACATTCTAATGTCCCTGAGTTGTTTCTGTAGTGGAAGGTGGCACCACAATAGTCCGGTGTTCCAAAGCTCTCGTCGTGCAAGTGCTGTGCGAACTCAATGCTGATTATTTGGGTTTTCTCAGAACAGCCGTCGACGCAATCATTACTTTGCAAGAGGGACTGGCGAAACTTCAGTACTCTGCGCGCCTATGGCGTCATGTCTCCTCGTCTGTCTCGCGAACAAAACGCCCATTTCACGAAGATGAACACAGTCCACATCTGCGTGTCATCCTGCCACTGAAGTACCACAGAGCACTTTTGACCGATCGAAACTGAAATCTGAGTCTACGCGCGTAATGCGTGACGTAGTCGCAACTTCATAGAAAACCGAGAAAGTTAAGCAAGACGCTGGCTGAGCTAGTTTCATAACCATGAAATGTGATGCTATTGTCCCTCTTATGGGAATATCATGAACATGGCTCTTTTAGAAGCAGAAGCGTAGTATATTGTCTATGCACATTTGATTGTAATCGCTGAACAAATATTTGTTTCATGTTTTCGATCCACGGTGTAAGAGAGTGGCCTATATCTGCTTGGAATTTATATATGCGTATTGATTTCTGAAAGTTGGACCAGATTATTGACTTAAAACTTTCGAACCAAGCCGAGGGAACATATTTGTGTTCGCTGTACAAGTCGGGTTCACACATTTACATATTTTTTGCAGCAGTGGCTGCTGTCACCTTGGAGATTCCATTCTACTCTAACGGAACCTATTTCTACACAGAAGTATAGCTGCATTTTTTGTAGTTGACATTCTCGAGAGAAAGCTCATCGATAATGTAAAACTGTCGCACAATAAATGAATATTGAATTATGATATCCATAAATCAGGAATTACCAGCCGTCAGGAACCTGGATCGATGTGCAAAGCCCTCAGGAAGCATGGCACCTCCTTTCCAGGTACAGGAGAATGAAAAAGTCACATTTGTCGACAACTAACCACACCGCTTTTGTCAGCATTGCTGCAGTTAAAAGAAAAGGATGACATATATTGACTCTAGTATGCAGGTTTCCTTATTCAAACCATCAGTTTCATTTTTACAAAGGTTGTCTAAAATTGAAAATTTTAACTAATTTTACCTAATTTGAACCTATCGTGCCTAGAGGGTACACAGATTCGATTCCGCCTAAGCAATAGTATTGATTGAGCTGAAGTTTAAATGGAGAAACGCCTGCGCTTGAAACTGCATTATTTCAGTGCAATAAACGTCATCAGTACAGGGCCACAAATGCTATCCCAGTAAATGAACCATTGTGTAATGTAAGGCTTTCGCCGATACAGCAACAATAGAGCAAGTATTTTGGAACATGCCCTATTTGTCCGATATTCGATACATGATGCACGGTTTAGTGCCCCAAATTAATTTCAAGACTCGTCTCACTAAAAAGTGCAGCTTCAGCGTGTAGTGGGCAAGCGTGCTGCTTACGCAGTCTGTCTGGCCTTTTAATGCCGCTTCTCTGGTTAAGATATGCATTGTTTACCTGCCGTGATTGCTTGCGTGGCTTTCCGTAGCCTCGCATTATGCTAATAGAGGCAGCCATCTGTGGTAGAGGAAGCATTCTACTTTACCTCGCTTATGGGCACACTTGCACGAAAGCAATCCATGCAGAATGCGTTGTATAGACGGGTCCTTTTTAGTAATGAGTTCCGCGGCTGTACTAGATAGGGAAAACTTTTCTATTTCACAGATCCCAAAAGAAAAACAGAAAACGAAAAGCGGCAGCAAAACCTGTCGGAAACCGGGAGTCGGAAATTACTGGCGTTGATTAAACAGAGTGACCTAAGTGCGACGATTACAAACGTGTGCACCAATGGCTTCCAGCAGCACCACGTTGTTTATTCATGCACTTTCGTTTTGCTTTACATTATCGCTTCAAATAATGTTTAATACAGCGCGAAATATTTCGCCCCTAGTTTCCTTGATTATTAACTGGCTTAGTGCTTAGTGCGGTTGTGACCTACAGAAAGTGGCCTCCTCAGTTTTCGTTCGTAAACGTCTGTAATTTTCTTATCTCGCAATATGCTTGGTAGCACATTAATTGAAGTTCATGAACGGGTTTTGTCAACTACGAGAACGTCATTCACCATGAATAAATGGGAATTTAGCGCCGCACGTCATATGTTTAGCGTTTTTTCCAATATAAAGAGCTTCTGAGCCT
The DNA here is from genome assembly GCF_013339695.2 of Rhipicephalus sanguineus. Lineage (NCBI taxonomy): Eukaryota > Metazoa > Arthropoda > Arachnida > Ixodida > Ixodidae > Rhipicephalus > Rhipicephalus sanguineus. Next base: position 65,292,095 of record NC_051177.1, on the reverse strand, counting down.
CTTGACTTTAGTATACTTACAATAGAATATATTTCGCACTGTCGAAGAAGTTGAGACTTATGGTTGTGTACTTAGAACATTATCGGTAAATAACTTTCAAAGTGACTGCACGCGGTAATTATTGCAATTCATGAACTGTAGCACGTGGTATACGGCGGTGGCTTCTTTGTGTGCCCCCGATTAGTCGCGTTGCTTAAGATCGTATGCGTGGAGTATTCAAAGTGTAAGTTCAAAGAACAAATGATAAGAGTGGTACCACATTAAAGACATCTGTTAGCAACATCTGTGACGATATATATTGTCTCTCTTTTGTAACAGTAATTATTGCGTAAAAAGACGTTTTGGTAAGAACGATTCTATTGCTTCGACTGACAATTAATTGGTAGTCACTTATCCCTAATTTGGTGCATGTTTTGAGACTTACTCAAACGGGATTGCCTTAAGTATGGCCCGCTTCGACCTTAATGCGTGAAGTTACACGAATGACTGAAGTTGAAGTTAGAGTTGAACTTACGTTGGTGAAGTTGCGAGGTAGAAAATACAAAACAAACCAACCATAGAGGCTAAGCCTAAATGTGTTAATTTCACCTGCCCAAGGCCTGGTCTTCCAAAAACAAAGAGCTAACTGTGGCAGTTCCGAGATGGTGATTAATATACAATAATAACGAACAACACACAGTAGTCAATACTCAACAGCAGTGTACAACAGCAAAGTGAGCATGTGCAATAGTGCGAAGATTAGCTACACAATAAAATAAAGAATACACATGATGAAATCACGATAACTTAAGAAAAGGGCATCAGAAATAAAAACGTGTTATGCGGTTTAAGACAATGAAAAGCATGTTTTTGTGCTACGGGCGAAACGCACATAGAAGTCAAGAACAGAACGATCAATATTCAAGCAGTTGGGCATTTGGTTACCTAGCACCTGCAAACCACAATTCGTGCAGAGCATATATACATGGTATTGTAAGTGCTTGAAGTTATATGTTGTGCGTGTATGAATATATTTCTAGTCAAAATATCGCGTGTATTATTAAAGAAGTCTCCTTGCTTGGACGGCTCACTTAGCTGTCAAAATAAAGGCACGATATTCTTTTTGGCGTGCAGGGTCGTGAAATCAATGTTGCAAATATTGACATATGATATTTCAGTACTTGTCTCAGAATGTCCAGTTCAAACGGCAGTCTTGCATTAGACGCCGGCTTTAATATTTAAAAAAGTAATTTTGATAACTCTAAAAATAAAGGTGTCGTTCAATGGCTAAACACAGCAAATCTAGCGAATTACACTTACCGTAAGTTTAAGGCCACCAGAGGCGCTGTCTTTGTCCGGTTAGTATATTTGTTTGTCAGAAATGTCATGCAAGACTTCCGCTACTGAAATTGTCACTAGCTCAAAACCCAAGCAAGCTAGGGCAGGGCGGCAGTTACGCCGTAAGCGGTGGTCGCCACTTCAAGGCACTTATTCTCTGCAATCCAAAATAACCGCACCAAAAGAAACTATAACTACGACGCGCTGCATATCGCAAGCAGCTTCTTGGTCGACTTATCCTGGATCCGCGAGCAAGTTGTGCCAACTCAGCAAACAGAACGAACCATAAGAGGAATTTGGCGATCAGTAAAGCGCACGTGCGCTAAAAAAGTGATGAGTCATTACGACAACCACAGGACCTCATGAACAGGCCTAAACAGCAGGTCTTTTACGAACGATGCCGCAGCCGCCACCGAAATGTTTAACTCATGAAATACTATATTATTATAATTGTAGGGATCTAACGTCCCAAACTACAATATGTCTATGACGGACGCCGTAGTGGAGGTCACCGGAAATTTCGACTAACTGGGGATCTTTAACTTGCACCTAAGTCTAAGTACACGGGACTGTAGCATTTTGCCGCCATAGAAATGCGGCCGCCGCAGCAAGGATTCAACCCCTTGACCTTCGCATCAGCACTGGAGTGCAATTCATGAAAGCTTCGCTTGAACGAGCTCAAGGTTTCGGGATAATTTAGCCAGGACGCATCACCCGAGGTCAACTGGGATCAACGCTGGTGCCTAAGGCGAAGAGTGGTTTAAGAGCGAGCACTAATCTGCAGCACACAGCGGGTCTCCTTTCGCAGCCCTAATGTCCCGGTGTCATCCTCTTGTACGTGAGTTCGTTACTTCTAATAATTAATTTATACCTTCGTATTTGACGTTCTTACTTTACGGAATAGCCAATAAATGACGGAAAAATTCGTCATCCTTGCCGTAATCCGCAAAAAGGAAGCAATACGCACGCGTAGAGGAACAGAGACGGCGTTGATGCCCTTAGCTGGTTGTAGAGAAATGCGACCGACGCCATAGCTGCTCTGTCTTCTCCTTAATGGAACATCCTAAACCCATGATGATAATACAGATGCGCCAGTCGTTTTCTTCCATTTTCAACCGTGCATGGTCAGGCAACAACACTCCACTTTCATTCGCAAGTTTAAGGAACGGCATTCAGAGTCCTTCAATGTGGTACCTGAAATATTGTCCTGTGTGGTGGTGGTGGTAAAAACATTTATTAGAAAAAAAAACGAGGGGGGTATGTAGGGACTGCCCCTTAAGGGTGCGCGGGCCTATCCCATTAACGAAGGAAAGCAAACTAAGAAAGCAGGTAAACCTCAAGCAGATACTAATGAGGACTGCTTAGTTTTGCTAGTATGTCAAGGTAAAATATTACTGTAAGCAAAAATTCGGCAGATCCCACATACCGTGGGGATCGATGTTATGCGAAGCATGCACGGGATGGCGTTGCACGGGATGGCTTTTATGTTGAGCGAAAGGTTACGGAATCACGGAAAGAAGAAACACAAATGCACGGGACAGGCGTTACTCGCAACTAAGCTTCATTCGGGAAAGTTCCCCTTGATATACACACAGCCGAGTGGCACACGCAGGCGCACTGCACGTACGTTGCAGTCACAGCTGCTGTTATTACAGTTACGTTACAGTTGTTATGCTTATACTTGTCCGTTATGACGGAGAACGCACGCACGTTTCACGAACCTGTGTGTATGTGTAGAAGGGGTTCTTGACAGTTCTTCAACAAGATCATCATCACCGTGATCAGTGAGCACCAGTTCCTGGACCAGGCTTGTTAATCGGATCCGTTCGTGATCGCGGCTACGAGGGGTATAAGTGTAGTGAAGTTCGAGGTATAGCACAGCTGGTGGACATCCTGGATGCCTCTTACAATGAAATGATCTATGACGCCTCCTGTCCTGCACGTGGCAGCGTGTTCTTTTGATGCCCTGTCCACATTCAAGCCGTCTATCACGCAGTATAAAGACCAGGCGTTGTTGGGTCTTGATAAATCAATCTTGAAGTCACCGGTAATGATGTGACGCCTGGTTCGCTCGGCAGATTTATTGTAGGAAGCACTGACCCGGTTTTTGCGTAATCGACGTAGTCCACGCTGTGGACCACGTGAACGAGTGCATGGTAGTTGAGCGTCTTTCAGGGGTGTTCTGTCTTCAGCTTCCTCACTGTCCTTGTGTCCGCCACGGTGGTGTAGCGGTTACGGTGCTCGGCTGCTGACCCGAAGGTCGGGGGTTCGATCCCGGCGGCGGCGGTTGCATTTCGATGGATGCGAAATGCTAGATGCCCGTGTACTATGCGATCTCGGTGCACGTTAAAGAATACCAGATGGTCAAAATTCCGAAGCCCTTTGCTACGGCGTCTCTCACAATCACATCGTAGTTTTGGGACATAAAACTCCAACAATTATTATTATGATCACTTTCCTTGCTTGTCAATGTGTGTGTTCGCGTATGCGGGTATGTGCCACACGTGACTGAGAGAAAAGGTTTCATGACGTAGGCGACAGGTATTTTGCGTTACTGATGTCAGGACCACTGAATCGTGTTCGCCATACACTGATCCCCTGCTAGGCCAATTTTGTTATATTACAAGTTACGGAGACGACCAGGAGAGCGTCCAGACGTAGGTGGCTAGATAGATATGTAGATAGAAATGCCCAAAGCGCCTGAGGTTCGCTAAGAAATGCTTCGCATTTAATAATTTTGGTAACTCAGAAAAATAAAATGAAAAATCTGGAGGGAGCCCTAATCTTTGACTTTGGTTTCTCTTGGTGGTACTCGCACGTCGGCGTTCGTGCGCCGTAATGTATTCCTAGAATTAAGCTTGCTTTTGCTGCGCTGACGAAGCGGATCCCGAAGGCCATGTGGAGAAAAGCGCGTAGTTGCGACCTGCTCAAGCAGGTGCCGCAACGCTCGTAGATGCTTACAAGAACTCTTTCAATAAAGACATTCAATAAATTTTTATGAATTTTTCTCAGAGTGAATTTGCAGTTATATTAAGTAAACGTATGGTCATGTGATAAACAGAGGGGCGCGGTACTACGGCACACAAAGAGAAACAGGGACACGGGACGATGCGCTACTAGCAACTGAAATATTTGTATTCAGGAAAGACATATTCATACCACCATGCAATCACATAAAACCCAACGAGTCGACAAAACACTAAAACCTTGCTCTCAGCATACCTACATCAAGTGGCGTTCTAGAAAGGCTATCTCCCCCTCTTGCAAACTGATAGAGGGGCAACTGATGCAGTCCTGTCCCTCCCTCTAGATAACGAAGGCCTCTACAATCTCCCTGTGCACGGAGCCCCTATGCTTCTAGATTACTGTTGTCTGATAGAAAGCAGGCTTGCAGCTACCTTGATCACACCCCTTGCAGTGCAGCGCCAGATGGGTGAACGGCCTTCCTATTAAAGAGCTGTTGTGCTCTCGCAGACTATACAGATTTGGTACACGTTACATAAAATAGGTAACCGATTACAATTACAATTACTTCCTTTACGATGTAATTTATTACAGCGACCACTTACAGCCCATGAAAAGTACACTCTTAGAAGAAAGGGCATCGGGGCACTCCCTTTGTGAGAGTTTTGGCTTGTCCCGCTGGGCACTCCCTTTTCCGGGGTGAAACAGCTCCCTCTAGACAGGGAGTGATTCAACGCCTCCTCATGGAGTACAGCACTCCGTCTGCGATAGAGTGAAAGCACTCCTCCGAGGGAGTAAAGCTATCACGTTGAAACAGCTTTGAAGTAAAATTAATCGAGCACAGAAAATGGCACATTCATACGCGCACACATTCACGCAACCAAAACACGTAGAGCGCTCGCAACCGAAACGCATACATTAGAGGATTTTAGTCTGTCCGGCACCGGAATACCGGGTGTGAACTGCGCATACGCACGCCCGGTAAACATGGCCGCGCCGCTGAAAGCGATTGCCGTCCACCTCGAATCTATGAAGTGGTCGTCGCGCGCTCTGTCGCTCGTGATCTCCGAACTGATGCTTTTATTTGCTTTAGGTTCACGTCCTGAAGCTTCGACAGCAAGGTATTCGTGTCGATTCGGCACCGTTTTCGAGAGCCATACTCAAATAATCAACGATGCAGGCTTAGCGAGCGACAATCCCGGAATCTCGAAGGTCATACATTATGTATCGGTTAGTTGTTTTTATCCTCCATAGATGGCGCAACATGACGTGGCGGCAGCTACGGCACACAAAGCGGCTGCGAAAAAGAAATTTTGGCACTCGAACAGCGTTTCACGGAATAATTTCTGCAATGCTTATCTCTAGGGGTAATTAGAAAATGGACATCAATGTAAACACGCACATATGACAACACATACAAATCGCATACGACACAGGAATCGAACTCATGACCACAAGCACCGAAAGCAGACACTCTGACTACTACGCCACAGAGCCACCGCGTGCTTCGTTGACTTTTCACGGCCTTATATATTTACCAAGTGGTTTGCAACGAGAGGGCGGAGCTTGCTACTTCTTTTTTTGAATCATCGGCGTGTGTTTGCGCGTGGATTAGGTTAGTAAATAGTTAGCGCGGCGCCATGAACTCACGAAGGCCACCAGGGGCGTAGCCAGAAATTTTTTTCGGGGGGGGTTCAACCATGCTTTATGTATGTTCGTGCGTGCGTTTGTATGTGTGCATGCCTATATACGCAAGCAAAACTGAAAAATTTCGGGGGGGGGTTTGAACCCCCCCAACCCCCCCCCTTGGCTACGCCCCTGAAGGCCACCGTTAGCACCTTCAGCTCCGACTTCTGTTCGTCGTTTGTCGTGCCGCAAGATGATAAACGTGTGTTTTTTGTGTGTTCACCATACATCGTGGATGTCTCGCTCGCCCAAAAATTTGCCCATACCGGCGTGAAAAGTACCTTTAGATAGCGAAACTCACGTATGTGTATTCTACGAGCGTGTGCTGTTGGAGCAGTTTTAGTTATTTTTGCCGCGAGCTGCAAGTGTCGGCAGTGCGTTCTCAGCTGTTCGAAGACCATCATATGTCGCATATTTTTGTTACATACGTCGATGTCAGAGTTCCAAGGGTATTTTAGCGTACACCTATACAGGCATGTGCATTTATTGCGCGTGTAGGTGCTGTTGCGATCTGCACGCAGGGTCAGCGGCACCTCTGAGCAGTTAGACGAATATTTGCGTGATGAGCACTTACGCGCGTTGAAGCACGACATACAGTGCTTCTGAATTAGTCATAGTCAGTATTTATTTGCTTTTATACTCGGAGACTAGCTATACCTTTTACTAAGTAACCCTTACTCTTCCGTATCACGCCGTCGTTCAAATGTATGTCGAAGGCGTCCACCAAGGTTAAGCACGATGTCCATTAATTCGCGAGTGACATGTCTCCCTTAAAATAGAAAAGATAATACTGTTGCGCCTCTGTATTGCGAACGTCCGCGTGTAGTTGGCACTACTCCTGAAGAGATTGTGCAGTACCTATTAAAAAAAAAGGCATTATTGTATGCCTCAGTGAAACAGCTGTTCTTCAGAAAATAAGGTGTCATTTTAATTAGAATATTTTTGTCACGGTAGGACACAACTTGACTTTTTCGTGATTCAGGATTACACATAGCACGAACATGAGTGCAGCAGATAAATAAAACTGAAAAAAGTGGGTGCCATGTGCACTCCAACACCTCGTGTACCTGTAGTTGATTCCAAATCTACAAATTATGCGACCATTGATAAATGATCAACCCATCAATGTTCGATCACAGTTGATCTGTTTCCGTTTACTGCCTGTCGCTTATTTGCACGATGTTTTGTAAGAATCATTAAACCCATCTGGTAACGCAAGCATTATCTATAGCATGCAGTGGTTCTAAAGCGGGGGGGGGGGGGTCAGCGAAGCCATTTCTGGGGGTCCGCGAAACGCATCTTCGAACAAAAAACATGGCTGATCCCTCCGTCATAGGAATCGGTATAACACGAAAGTGAAACGTGTCTTCACAGAAGTACTGCTTATTGTGTAGTGATATATGAGAGCTTGCACAATGTCTATTCGTGTTTGGCAGCTATAGCACCGTTTGACGTGAATGCACCCATGTTGACAGCATGTCTCTATCGCGACGACTAACGCCCATGATCATGATTAAACCGTTGTGGTAGCTGACGGTGTGAACATATATCTGGACACAGCGAATCTTGAATCCCGCGTAAGGATGATATCAACAAGCTCATAATCAACACTGGTACCCGGTATGCACTTCTTCAAAGCGTCGTCAATTAAGGAGAGAAACGGCACGGTGTGCGCTTTCTAGTAATGGGTAGCCGACGCCTGTGCTCATGCATACATAACACACACTGCGCTTCAGGAACACGGGAGGTAGAGGTTCGTAGCCTGAGCCGCAAACGCGTGCGTCCCGCTGGCCTCCGTCTCGCAGGCGCTGCTCTCGCTCCACCAAGGCACGACATTCGCCCGTCGAAATCGCGTCCTTTCTGCAACGCGTGTTGCAGCAGTTTTGTTAGTCGGTGCTCTCGCAATTGAAGCAGTCGGCGGCGGAGAAATCCCTTTGGTGCACGTGGAAGCTACACTACTCCGACGAGCCGACGCACGCTAACACGAAGCCAAAGATGAAGAACGTAACTGCGTCAAGGGTGCCTCGACGACGCCAGCGCGGCCACTCTACCTCTCTGGTATCGAGACGCTTTAACCATGACCTCTGATATCGCGTGCAATCTCGGAGTAAGCGCTAGTAAGTGTCGATCGTGAAGCATTGCCTCTTTTCACATCTCACAGAAGGCGGCACCGCCCCGCTCCGCCCGCCGCGAAAGAGAGTGTGAAAGATATAAGGCGCGTTCGCGCTGCATCTAGCATCTCCCGACTTAGCTTAGTCGGTAGAGCATCGGGCGCTTGCCGTCGCGGCCGCAACGTCGTGGGTTCGATTCCCAGCGGGGTGTCTTTTTCTTGGTTTTTTTTCTTTCTCAGCACTTGGTGTCCATTTTATCAACGTCATATCCGTGACGGATGTACTTGGTGGACCCCGGCATAAAACACTTTCGTGTTAAAAAGAAAATACGCCTTTTTTGAAGAAACAATATGTCCAATGACAGCGGCCCCCACTATTTTTTGTTTTGCTTCACCGCATAACGGTTATGCATTGCGGCGGAGCTGACTTATGCTTTCCATGAGATGGCTGTAAAGCTTTTACTGCAATTTTCTACCACATGTGCTTTTCCAGGCTTGCATATTTGAAGAGAAAGCGTAGCGAGAAACAGCTGAAATATGGTGGCAGATCGCACAACTTAGTGACAAGCTGTTGAGATTGAATTGGCGTGGCACTTTAGTTTGACCATTCTTTGCCACGGAGAAACGCAAGGCACCTGTTTCACGCTGCATGTTGTGCTAATTTATAAGCCCTCACCCCCCTCCTTACTTCTCACTGTAAGGGGTCCCTCATCACTTCCACCAGTCCACAAGGGGTCTCCAAAACATCCATGGCTGAGAACCACGACCTATATATCAGAGCCTGAACAATTTCTTTTACATGTACAAGGACTTTTTTGTTTGAATGCATTACAAATTCTTAAAACTTCAAATGATACAATAAATGCTGGTTGTAGCACTTTATTAGAATCAAAACAATAACATTCACAATGTCAATGTAAATTATACATTTTCATCTACCACAGAACATTTGCTCATTATTGAAGAGATGAAACAACATACACAATGCAACCTGAGCACTAATTCACAGCAGTAAAATATTATGAAAGTATAGTTCGAAAATTCATCACAAAGCAAGACACATACACTTCGAAATGCCAGTATGCAAGTACAATCCAAAGAGATGGCATGCACAGCAGTGGCGTAGCCAGGGGGGCACACCACTGGGCATCCCTCGCCCACCCCCCCCTCGAAATTTTTTTTTGCTATGGCATACAGAGCCCAAAATGACAACTGAACACATCTGCCTGCCTGGCTCCCACTTCAAATCAAGGAGACGACCCCCCCCCCCCCCCGAAAAAATTTCTGCCTATGCCTCTGATGCACAGAGAACTTGGTGTCTGCTTACACATGAAGGCAACTCGATAAGTAATAAAGGCTTGCAACACTTAGGCATGGTGGTGTACCATTTTTCTTATATATAGCATTAGTTTGCCCTCAGGCATGAAAACATGTTACGCATGATTGTGCAGTTCAATGTTTTGTATAAAGACCTGTGGTGTCGACCATAGATCCACCTGCCAAGGTTTGTAAACACAGTCGCCTTTATTCACATATTTTTAAGAAATAATGTAAATTTATAAAGTTAAGCTTGGGAACATGGCATTATTTCGCAACCCTATTCACCCGCATTATTATGCATAAATAGTAGACCAATGGTTACAATATTTACATGCCCGCTAGTGCCATGAAATGCGACCGGAAAATTGGTTCCTCGTCACCTTCAACAGCTCAATTTATGGCTCATGCAGAAGTGCCACATTGAAAATGAATCCGCGAATACCGTGACAGGAAAGTTACCTCGGAGTTAGGCAATAACATGCTTTGAATTAAAAATTGCCCATCAATACTGGTGGTGGCTTGGCACATTAGAGCCAAGGACTGGACATGCCATGAGGTTGAATAAAAATTGACCAGGGAATAAATAACGGCTGTAAAACAGTAAAGAACCATGCTTAGTAAATTAAATGAGTTTACATTCAGCATCTTTCAAGCCATGTAAAATTTTCAAATGCATACTGTTATTGGAAAGTTTGGACTCAGCACCGTGCATAACACAGTGCAGCAGTCCAAGTGCTGACAATCCTAAATACTGAGAGATGTACAAGATCATCAGTATAGTATACTGTAAGGCACAGGAGTGTTCACAGAAGAGACCGTCTTGTAGACAAACAGGTGGGCCAGGACTGTTGCTGCTTTGCCAAAAGTGTTCAGTCTTCCTGAAAAAGATATCAAGCAAAGAAGTCTTAAGCTTTCTGCATCCATACAAAATACCCACTTGTCTTCTCTTACTGCAGACTTTTCCAAAAAACAGAAAAATACAAAATTAAGAAGCTGCCAAGTATTTTCTTGTGAGATATGCAGAGTGTGCAGCACACTTTCATTCTTGTAATATCTAGAAAGACGCAGCATTATAATACAGAAAGACGAGGCTCAATTGCTTGTCCATGTTTTGCTGCCATGTTTTTATACACCTAGCAAAAGAACAAGGTACAATAGCTAGTGTGCAGTGTTGCTTGTTGTTTTGTGGAGGCAACTCCTATTACAAAAATAATTCATTTATCCTCAAAACTTAGTGCAAGTTCTCCCAAATAAATTATTTAAAATCCTAGGCTAGACGGGACAAATATAGATATATAGTACTTATGAGGCATGCCACAGTTGACAGCCTCAATTTTTTAATTTACATTTAAACATAAAGCTCTGTTTATGCCAAAGCAACATCTAGATGTTGTCTTTCTCACAGCACTTCAGACTAAACCAGCTGTGCACATAGCACCTGCCTGTAAGCACTGCACCATCCTGCTTCTGCCAACTATGAAATGCGTGCATACTGAAAATTTTATATGCTGCTTACTGCTTGCTGTTACCTTAAATCTCCCCTAGCCAACACAAACTAGACAAGCAATTAATATAACTATCAAGTGGAAATGAATGTAAAATTTTCCTAACAGTGATAACTTAAATCACAAGGCGCATGCAGCCCATCCTATGTTAGTCCTGTTGTGACTCACAACAGGACTAACATTTGTGTCGCAAATTGTGAATGGTTTTGAAACTACCAAACACAAAAATAAAGTTAAACACCATAATAACAATGCGCTAGTAAGCTTCAATGTATATCGATGTATATGCCACTTCATTGTTAAGGTAATGCATCACAATACTGACTGTTTGAAGCAAAACGGGAATGTGAACTAGTTGGCGGGTAATAGGCGAGGTTCAAGTTTAGGCAATAAAGCTTTCAGTTGTGAGTAAGCGCTCTTGATGTGCACTTTCTTGTCCTTGTCTTCTTAGCACTGCCGTTATATAAGTACTGATCACTTCGCCAGGAACACTATGAATCCCTCACAATACAGTCAATATCATGCTACAGGTGTCTATTATCGAGGCACTCCACTGTAAATTAAATATAGTGTTATAGGCATGACAGAGTGCAGGTGCAGATTCTGCATACTGTATCGGATGACTGAGATAAGAGCTACCATGACATTGGACTCAAAATAGTGATACTCTCAATGTTTCCAATGTATCAATGACTTGCTTCATTAAACACAGGTATGCATTGCACAATTCAGAAATGGATTCTATTTGATCACTCTCTCCTAACGAGATTACTGCTACCAACCCAGGTTCTGTGAAGCATCCAGATGAGCTTCAAGAGTTCTTATCAAGCTGCTGGTGTCCACAGCTGCATAGCGTTGCATGTGCCATCTTGAGCACCATCTGCAAAGAAAAACAAAATGTACAGATTTTTTGCAGTGACTATTTCATGCTGCACTAAACAGCTGTAAAGCACACCAATACCTGATTCAGATAACCGGCATAAATTCAGTTAGACGTCCATGCATGTAACAATCTTTTAACTCTAAATTTATTATCCTAATGCACTCGAACACCAAGAACTAATTCAGTACATAATACAAAACTGGCAGTGTAGATTAAGCGTTTTTTTTTAATCTCAGGAAAAACAGATTCCAGAGCTTTTTTATTGCTGCTCCCGTTTGATGTTAGCATTGAAAGTGCTGCTGTGCTTCTTACGCAAAAGTGAGCTTAGAGACAGACTTTACGAGGCATCATACTCTTCTTTCCTGCTTTGTTCTTTTTCTGTAAAGTTTCTTTTGTATTATCCTTTATTCCTCGTACCCTCTTCCTTTGCATAGCATGGCCAGCCAGTTTGAGAAGTGGCTAACCTGCCTGTCTTCCCATCTATTTCTTTCTTTCCTTCCTTCATTTTAAGTCTTGCAGCATTTACAAATATACACATCAAGTTCAGTAGTGTAGTGTTGCCACTGCACAAACATTCATAACCTACAGCCAACCTACAGCCAACCACAAATTTCACTGACTGTGCGAGACTAGAAAGCAAATACTTGTGGTTTCAAGTTCACCCCACACCTACCATTTCGTCAAAAACACAGCATTTGAGTTTCTGACAAATTAAGTTGTTTGCCGTGTATCATGCTAATGAAAGAGCTCAAAACAAAGCATGATACAGCAGCAAGGAGTAGGTGCACAACAGCACATCCTTTGAGAATTTGCGATAGAGTCATCTGGTGACCTGCGGGCCATTGTCTACTGCTTCTGGTGCTGCACTAAACACAATATTCACATTCATCAAGAAGCTAAAGGTAGGAAGCTTACATATGACTTAAAGAAGTAAACCATAAGAAATGACGAAAGGTGTTCTGTTCTTGCTGAACATTAGTTTTTTTTTAACTGTGATAATGTTTAATGGCTGCTTAGCCTTGCTTCAAAGCTTCATAATAGTCTTATGAGAGTCACATTTTTTTTAATTATTGTCCCTCTGCCATCAGTATTGCATTGAGCTGACTTGCACTGATGTGACTGAATAAGCCTGGCACAGCTCGCACATCTTCAACTCGATGAGAATATCCACATGAAATTCAGGAAAGTTCAAGATGTCACTAATTATGTCACAAAATTGTCACGGATTAAGTGACAATATCGTAAAATGCACGTGCTTCACCATAAACGCTGTGACTTAGCAGACAACTTTCACATAATATGGCCATAGTCATATCTCTCCAGCATAATTTACTCGTTCTAGTCCAACCTAATGACGTTATTACCCTATATATGGTATGCTGTTTCTTTTTTGTCTTAGAGACGAACAAAGTGCGCAATGCAAGATTGTTATCGAAAAGTATTCCCACTTACTAATATTAGGGAGATTTGGAATAGCGTACGCCAGGCCCGTAGCCACAGGGGAAGGGGGGGAGCGAAATTCTGATGGAGGGGGGTGTTTTACCGAAAATGAATTATGAAAATAGGCGTTTTTCTAAAACAGTGAAGGGCGCGACGAAGGGCTCCTGAAGTTTCTCCCATCTGTTTTCTTTAACGTGCACTGACATCACAGTGTACACAGGCGTTTAGCGTTTCGCCTCCACCGAAATGCTACCGCCGCGGCCGAGATCGAAGCCGCGACTTTCGGGTCGGCAACGAGCACCGCAACCATCGTACAACCGAGGCTGACAACTACAATAACTGAATCAACTGAAAACAAAAGTTAGCCTTAATACACACATGACGGAGTGATAACCGCGGCCTCTCGCTTGTTTATATTTTCTGAAAGCACGCTGCCGCATTCACGCTTTATGTCAAGCAAAGAAATTGTATAGCACAAATTGTCTTCATTGAGGCGTACCCGCTCTTCGATAGACTGGCCGTGCGAAGCGTGTGCCTTCACAAAAGCTTTTTAAACGCGCATCAGGCATCACACGTATGTGCGCCTAATGCTTTTCCATTCTGCTTTTTATTGTACTTTCCACGCGACACACTGTGCAGCACTACACACGTGAGCGACACGAAACTGAGAACACAGAAGCACCACTTACCGTTCGCATTTCCGACTGTGCCTAACCAGGTGCTGGCCGAACACGAATACACGAAGGTGCAAGCACGCTTGAGTCTTCAGACCATCATGAAACCAACACGAACACGCTCACAGTACGCGATATTGCACTGCCGTCGCTAAATGCCGTTCACGTCCAGCGTTGAGATCAGAGTCGCGCACACACAGGACACGGGCACGCACAGCCGGCACAGCTGAGCAATTCGGAAACTTCGATGACCGGGCTGACCTGGCAACGGGAGAAAATGGCGAAGGCAGCGACGGGCGACGGCGAGACTTCGACTGCTTCGACTTGAGCACGCACGCTTCTCCTCTCCTGGTGCGCGCGTGTGTGTGTGTGTGTGTGTGTGTGTGTGTGTGTCTGTTTTTTTTATTTTGTCTTTCCTCGCTCGCGCCTGCGTGCCTGCGTCGTAAGGTTGCGTTATCGTGTTGCTCTCGGCGGCTCATGTAACAGCCCTCCCGTTTAGCGACTGCTTGAAGGAAGTCGCGTTTATATATATCTTTTTTTTTTTGGACGCGATAGCGTCAAAGAGCTCGTCTCGCAGAAATTCCGGTGTCGGCGGCGTCGGCGTCATTGGTTCTGAGCGAAAAAGCCGCGTTGGTTGGTCGTGAGCGAAAAGTCGAGGTAGATGCAAAGAGAGAGAGCGCGTTTGCACTTTGGCTTTCCTTGCGGCACTGTGTATACGTCTCCATCGAGAAGCGCAGGCAAGCTAGCGATTGAGAAGGCGATAGTGTGTGTGTGTGTGTGTGTGTGTGTGTGTGTGTGTGTGTGTGTGTGTGTGTGTGTGTGTGTGTGTGTGTGTGTGTGTGTGTGTGTGTGTGTGTGTGTGTGTGTGTGTGTGCGCGTGCGTGCGTGCGTGTGCGTGTGTGTGTGTGTGTGTGTGTGTGTGTGCGCGCGCGCGACCATGCGTGTGTACGAATACCACTGTCGTGTTTTAAAGGCGAAACTAAAGGTCCCCCCCCCCTTTTTTTCTTCTTTTTTTTCTCGTGCTTTCTGTCCACAGCATTTTATTGCGTACGCTGCGGCGTGCCGCCTCTAGACAGTTAATAACTAGGACCTGACTCAGAGTGTGCGTACGTGTGAGTATAATCGCGTACATTTATGATCGCAGATTCTTTGTGCATGTCAGCGGTTTTCGTTGCGATAAGTTGACGAGGAATCTATCGCCGTCACTCCATCGATTGAGCTACTGCCAAAGATATTAGACTGCACGAAATTTTCTTTACAGCTCGTTATATTTGGAGAGTTGCAAGACTAAAACAAGCTCTGAAACAAGCTTTTATATGGCAAGAGAGTAAAACAACCTTTTACTCTCTCGTGGGATGCGGGAGTGAAACAGGCACTTTACTCTCTTTCGCCAGGAGGAGTGAAAGGCCTTTTCACTCCTTCTGGCCAAAAGAGAGTAAAGCGCCTCCCTGAGAGAGAGTATAATGAGATCTGTGGGAGTAACACAGCTCTATAACTCTCACTGCAGGAGTTTCAGTTTTTAGAGTGTAACTGGGCAATTACGGAAATGTAATCGATTACTTTTGCATTACTTTCCTTCAAAATTTTATTTCCGTAACACAATAACACAAGTTTACTCAAATTACAGCTGACTACCGCGGCTTGCATGCCAGAGAGAAGGCTGGAGGCTTTCGTGAAGGCTGGGAGGCCTATCGTGGCTTCTGTGGCATAGTGTTACACGTTTTTAACTCTCAACTGGAGTTGTTTTTCAAAGTTTTCGTCGCTGATTCTTCCACGTTTCCTCGTTAAGAGGTCAGCTGCTACACCGAACACCTTCTCAATACATGCGCTTAAGAGAAAGGCGGTATATTGTAACGTAGGGACACCTTGCGCACCAGCTCGCAGTTGCGCAGTGCTTCGAGGCTAATATCCACGTCCTGTATGAAGCATCGCGCTTGGCAGTTGCTGGCGCTCGGGTGAGGCTTTGCAGGTAAGACCAAGGGAAATGTGAAAAATTAGGCTCTGTAGGAACCCCCGTCGGACTGGATGGGGCATCGATGCAGAGCGGTCCCATATTTTTCGGGACGAGAACTGCTGTAGAAGACTGTTTATAACTTGACCTTGGAAAAAGAACTGATTATAGTTAATCAGTTACAATAAAATGTAATTGAATTAACCGGAACGTTACAGTTTCGAAGAAGTAATCGATATAATACAAAATTACTGGAAAATATAACTGATTGCAATTAATCGATTACTTGTAACGCTTTACGTACAACTTTGGTCCTATATCAAAAGCATACAATATAACTGTTAGCTTAAGACAGAACCATCGATGTCATGCCAGTTTTATTTCTTAAAATAAATTTTATTTTTTTTATTTTTATAACATAGGAGAAACAAGAGTGTGAATTGTTGCTCGTGCCACAAACACGAATCCAGTAGAAACAACACAATGAAATGCCCTGACGCGGGGTCTTCGTGATGGACGTCAGCATGCGTTTGCAGATTCATCTGCACACACAGTAAAAAAAATGGAATCGTGATTTAGCGTCATCATTGCAATAGACAGAGACGAAGTGCACGTTTCTATATTTATCCGGTGTTTTAGTCGAAGGCTAAAATGGGCGACGGTACGAAGCTACTATCATAGCAAAGTAGTAACACGGCTAACCTAGGCGTATTATGCTGCCCTAAAGAAGACCCCTGCCCTTAGACGCACACAAACAACTTATTACCCTTTCGCGGTTGACTGTGGAACTCTTTTCCTTTCTGCAGTCCGCCGTCAGACTACATTTTATCTCACCGCCCCCCATTATTTCCGTTTTCCTGATTGCCTATACCAAGTGCGCTGAGCCAGAGTAGACGTGACCCAAAGAAAACACAAGAAAGAAATAGCTGGTGCAAACCATTTCGCTACGCAACGGTCCCCCAGAACCACGAAATGTCCTGGCGGAGAAGCGCAGTCCTATTGCATCTAAAAGCTCGAACGGCCACGGAAAAAGGGACATTGTTTCCGGCACACGGGACATCTAATTACGGTCCAAGGAATGAATTGTACACCTAGGCCACAGCGAGCCTTTTTTTCTGTGTCTCACATCTCATTCCTTCCAAAGCCATCTGAGCACCGAAAAGAGAAACAGAAAAGAGAAAAAAGAGACACTGGGCGTCTAGGTGCTGGCTTGCCGTTCAGCCCCTTTAGCCGCTGTTCCAAGGTCTCCTCAATGCATCTTTCTTTTTGTATGAGGCATTTTTTCCTATGCCAACTGTATCTCCCAAATTACTCTCCACAGTGCTGATTTTGTGCTAGCGAGGCCTCTGTAATTCTTCGTTTTTTCTTTTTGTTTTGCTTTTTTCCTAAGTCATTACTGCGGATCATCCGTATCTCACTGCTTTCATCCGCGCCTGCGTGCAACTACGGGTATTTCGGATATTGCGGTTGAGATGAACCGTACTGTTGTTTTCAGTGGCAACGCGACTGTGCGGCTGTGTGTACGTAGCACCGATTCGGCTATTATATCGGCGGAATTCGAGTACGTGGGCCGCTACCGAAGCGCTGGGTGCAAGCAGCTGTGGCCAAGCTGTTTATGTGTGTTTCAGTAGTGAAAACACGTTCCCGTAACTGTAGCTTATACAAGTCGCATTGATCTTACGACTCTGATGCGAACTTAAATTCAGACAAACGCGCACTGAGACGAAATAAGTTTAATCACAAAAGCTCGCAGAGTCACTTATCGATTTGCCTAAGACAACTGGAACGCGAAAGCCGTCTTCTTTTTCTTCGCAGTCGATGTATTGATCCTCCACCCCCCCTCCAAACGCTTTCTACACCTAACATGGTTGTGGACTGCGTCCAGGAACGGAGGCATTGTCAGCCTGCTGCACGTCCCATACACACAAACGCACACTATATATATATATATATATATATACAGCATGCGCCATATAGTCTATGGCGCATGCTGTCCTCCTCACTTCCTTTCGATACTCGCTATTTCCTTTTAGGGGCGAAGCTCCTTAAGCCGTGGGTCTGTGTATAGTGTACTAGAATATATACTTGTTCTAGTACACTATAGGTCTGTCCTTCCTCTGTGACCGGTTTGTAACCACTCGTCAACGTCATCTTCTACTGCATACCGGAACGCGCGCTTCTCACGAGCTAGTATGCAGTTCTGGTATGCAGTAGCAGAAGAAGACGACGTTGACGAGTGACTCTCGTGCGTGTTCGCCTGTGTGGCATTCTTTCTTCTTTACTGCGCGCGTTCTGGTATGCAGCAGAAGAAGAAGACGACGTTGATGAGTGACACTCTCGTGCGTGTTCGCCTGTGTGGTGTTATTTCTTCTTTACTACGTCGTGGGTCTCTCCTTCCTCTGTGACCGGTTCGTAACCACCTAGTTGTATGACTCACTCAACAGGTGGCGCTAGTGTGAGTGATGTCATGATGACGTCACTCGCACGTGACTGACGCAATAAAAGGCAATCGCTCTTGACGCGCTTCCTCTTTCGCAGCGAGTCACCGGATGGAGCAGGTGGCTGTAGACAGTAGACGAACAAAATAAAAGAGCAAAATAAAAGTTGATTTGTATATACGCACACAGTCTCACGTCTTTCTTAATGATGTAATGGGCGAACTTTCACGGGAGGGTTACGGTTTTACCAATGATCTCCCTCTCGAGCTTCGCCCACTTATCATCATTCATTCCGTGGATATGGCGCGATTTTTTTTCTTTACACTTGTGGGTAAAGCAAGAAAACCAAAAACAAAAATACAGGATGCGGCTTCGAAACTTTCCCGTACAATTCTTTGTTATTTCGTACGAAACGTGCTTGCGGAAAATTTACATTACTCTTTTCCAGCACGGAAGTCTAGCCAGGAACTCTTGTAACGCATTTAAGACTAAACTTTTGCAAGCGATGCAGTGCACAGCACAATTTTTTTCAGTAGGAACCAGTCCACCGACATGTGCATCAATGTGCAGAGTGTGCAAAAAAAAAACAGTCCACCGATATCACCTTTCATTGTTCGAGGTGTGTTCTTGTAGTCTTTTATGCGGAATATTTTTTCCACCATTCTTGGGGAGCGCACAACATACAATACAAGAGAAGGGAACAGGACAAGCGCTGGTGTAATGACACAGAGGTTTATTTGAAGGAAACAAAGGCATACAGTGCACACGGGAGCGGAGTACACGTAAAAACACACAAGTGCTTATGAGTGATCTTGAACACAACCTCTTCAGATAGCGAAACGGAAGGCTGACTTACGCAATTGTTTTCATTTTTGCCATTGTGGTATGCCTACGCGATCACCCATGCCCTCTGATCATGATGCTGCGTGATAATGGCGGTTTCCATGCATGAAGGGGTGCATCCGCATTGAAGGCAGTG